>NC_140976.1:9204189-9211850 GCF_056783735.1 Eptatretus burgeri | reverse complement strand
TCTCACGGTGACCTTAGGGCATCCCTGAGGCGGCCATATAATTTTCAAGGCAGACGCAAGGTAGCCTCAAGGTGCCCGCAAGGCGACCGCAACGGGGGCCCTAAGGTGAACGTGCCGCCAGACGGACGGTAACGAGTGGGTATAATACATATATATATATATATATATATATATATATATATATATATATATATATATATATATATATATATATATATATATATATATATATATATATATATACCAGTTCTTTTTCATATGTATATCATATCTCATATCTGTCATATAGATTGTGGACCAGGTTATATAAAGATTACGGATTGAATGAAGTGGATGGAATGGATGGAATGAAGTTGCCCAGGTCTTCGGGAGGAGGTGGAACTTCCCTCACGCTTGCGGGGCCATTGACCTATACTCCGATCTCTAGCGGTAGCGCACGGTGGACGCACGGTCGACACAGACTGCCACAGATGCCGTATGTAGGACGCATGACAGGCGTAGGGGAACCATGTGTCGACCCTGCGTTGCCCACAGGTAGTCACACAGACCGCAAGACCACCGTACGTTGAACACAGGGACGCCTTAGGACTACCCTATGGCGACCATGGAAATAGTGCGGCCGCCGTAATTTTTTGGGGGTTGAACAAATTCATTTTTCATTGATAAGAGCCTACGGCAGCCGCATGAATAACGCAAGCCCACCGTACGCCCTACGTACAGTCGACGTGGAACACATCTACGTCATGGCTACGACATGTTGAATTGCTACGGCCAACCGAGAAATGAAAAAATAGCACCACAAAGCGGGTGTAACCCCTCAGCCCCTTGAGGCAAACCAATTTCAAGATGGTGACCATCTTGAAAATCGCAGCATGGCACACACACATATGCACGCACATACGCACACACACACATATGCACGCACATACGCACACACACAACTCCAGATCAAGTGCAAGTAGAAGAAAAAAAAAGAAAAGCAGAGCATCCCATAACAATCATAACTATTGGCTATAAATCTTCCATTCAGGTACCAAAGCAGCTAATGATTACAAATATAATCCTCATGAGAAGGAAGTGTGGAACTGGTGGTGGACGGAGTGTCTGGATCTTCGTTTAGTTCATCATGATTACATTCTTGTTTCTGTACTCCTGTAATTGTGTTCATACTTGATGAATAGATGCTCCATTGGAGGTATGGATGTTTTATTTGGATCATGAACTTCCTTTGTTTTTCCTATTATACAATCACGATTCATGAAAGTTTTAAATTTGGATTTGTCATCTTTTCACTTCCCCGTTCTTTAAGTGCCACGGTTGTTTCTTCATTCTCTGGTGATGTCTTGTCCTTCCGACGTTGGTTAAATCTGAAATATGGAAACATTACAGTTAGTTCAGTTGCCACACAATGTGTTTACATGACCCACCGTGCACTTCAGTCCAACTAACGTTTTTCACGGTTTCCATCTCTTTTCACCCGATATTTTTGAAATCCGGTTCATACCACCCTGGCACCCTTGGGCAATGAGATATTCAAGATGGCCACCGAGATGGCTGCTATTTGATGGAAATACACAGAAATTGCAATAGTTTCACTGTTACACAAGCCAGAAATGTGCTTTTATTTTGACATAAATTTTATATTTGTGTTTCCAGGTGAATGTGGGAGCAGACTAATATGGCTAGCTGAATTTTTAAGCGCAGAAAGATGGACAAAGCTCTCTCAACCTCTGGGCCAAAAATAATCCAAATAATCAATACTGCCACAAAGCAACAGGATGACAGTTTGCAGAGTTAGGACAGTGCAACTGTGAGAGAATCCAGAGTTGACTAACAACTGTCACAGGTCTTGTGTTTAATCATGCACATTGGCTCAACATATTGCTCGATATCGGAAGAAACGAGGACTAAGTGAATGTTCTGAAACATGTAAACGTGCGCCGAAACAGAGGACCGACTTGGCCAATGCATCTTCTGTGGCCAATTATGTTTCCTTCAGTCGCCAAAACATCCTCAATGATGGCGGGTGGTATGCTATTGTAGCAGGGCCGAACGACCAGGTCAGCCGTCCGTCAAGGACCTTATTTTACAACAATGTGATGCAAAGGGTGGGGTGTGGGGTAGGGGGGGGACAAGTTGGCTGGAGATGTTCGTATCAGGGTTTAAGCTGCCGCCTCCGATCTCCATGCAGTGGATGCACAATATCATGAAGAATGCCATAAATCTTTCTTCAGTGAGCAGAGTGCCAAGGCAGCTCATTCAGCTGCTGCCTCACAATCCATACCAAACGAGGATTCATCTCTCGCCAAAGTTATTGAGTTAATGTAGAAACAGCACATTCATGTTTGGACTCCATTGAACTTCACCAAATTTACCTGGAAGGATCGGAGGACATGGACGACACGCTGATTCTTTCACCTTGACAGTTGGCGACAAAATTGAGCTTGTACTTTGGTATTGATCTGCTTGTCATGCAAATCAATGGCAGTGCAAGTTTACCATGCTTTCAACATTCTGTTCCTTTCCACATCAATACCGATGTAGCGGTCAGGACAGGCCAGATTAGATCTGTTACTTGCTACAGGCACCATGTAAACCTGTCCTCACCTGTGTCATGGTCGGGTTGTCGGTGACTAAACCATCTCCCCCCACCAGGTTTCCTGGTGAGGAGGGCATTTGGATATGGACACGCAGCAGGATTAAAACCAAAACCTGTCAAATGGCAAAGGAGCTCCTCATGAGCCAACGGCCATCCACATCTCATGCCCAAGTATGTCTGTGGACATCCTCCTGCAGTTGGGTTGCATTTTTTTTAGGAGGATGATGGCAGAATTTGCACTCCGGCAACCGTAAAACACTTCATTGTACAAAACACAAGAAAAACACAAAGAGAACTAAAAACCCACTCCGTGGGAGTAACTCCTTTGCAGCTTCCCTTCGTAGGGCATCTCACCGGATGATGGGATTGGGGCAAACCCTTTGGGGCCGCCATCCTTTGATGATGGGAGGAAAACCACGGAGTAACCTTCGTGGGTCAGATTGTGGTAGTGTGTGTTGGGGTGGTGCTGAGGTGTCGTCCACCATACGGCGGTCTCCTTTGGTTAATCTGAGGCGGTCCCTTTGGGTAGGTGCCTGGAATGTCCGATCCCAAAGAGAGGATGATCACCTATCTCTGTTATCATCTGAGCTCAAGTGTTTGAACATCGGTATTGCAGCTCTCTCTGAGCTTCTGAGACTGGACAGTGGTGAGATGATGGTGGGCGGTTACACCTACTATTGGTCTGGTCGCTCTGAAGGTTACCATGGCCAAGAAGTTGCTGTAGCTGTGTCCAATAACCTGACTCCAATGATAATTGAGGTAACACTGTTCAACGAAACTATTATGAGATTATTATTCGTACGAATTCGAACGTACAAGTATTATTCGTCGCTCCTTGGGTGTCGTTTCCCTGGTCTCTGTTTCTGCTACGACTGAGGCGAGTGATCTCACCGTGAAGGACGCATTCTATGCCACGCTGGAGTCTGTGATTGATCAGTGCTTCAGGCGAGATACTCTTCTAATCTTCGGGGATTTCAATACATCGACTGGAACTGATAGGGATGGTTATGAAACATGTGTTGGTCCCCATGGGTCTGGAACTGTGAACCAGAATAGCACAAAGTTCCTTGACTTTGCAAGAAGTCATGGACTGTGAATAGCTGGTTCATGGTTTCGGTGCCCACAGGCTCATCATTGGAATTGATATCACAATGCTGGTGGTGTGGCAAAGGAGATGGACCATGTGCTCATTGATGTTCGCTGGAAGATGATCCAGAACTGCAGGGTCCACCGGACTACTGAGTTCCAGGGGA
Organism: Eptatretus burgeri; assembly: GCF_056783735.1. Classification (NCBI taxonomy): domain Eukaryota; kingdom Metazoa; phylum Chordata; class Myxini; order Myxiniformes; family Myxinidae; genus Eptatretus; species Eptatretus burgeri. Next base: position 9,207,998 of record NC_140976.1, on the reverse strand, counting down.
ATTCGTGCATTGCCTTCCTCCAAGCCCATCCCTCGGTGTACTGCAGCTACAGTGGAGGGTGGTGGGCTCTTGACAGAGGAGTCCAAAGTGAAGGCCCGCTGAGCCGGTTACTTTGAGCGGCTGCCCCAGGCTTATCTACCAGCTGTCGAGTTGGATGTCAAGGGGGTGACAATCCCTATTGCTGACCCTCCAATTAACTGTGATCCAACTTCGTTTGTGGAAAAACATGCTGTGGTGAGCCAGTTGAAATGGGGTAACGGTCATGGGATCTGTGGCATCCATGCTGAATTTCTCAAGGCTGGTGGAAATGTGCTCATGTCATTGCATGCAGTTCTGTGTTCTGCCTGGAACACAGGTATCATCCCAAATGATTGAAAGAGGGACCTTGTTGTCCCTCTCTGGAAAGGGAAAGGTGATCAGCAGAATGGCAGCAACTATTGAGGGGTGACGCTGCTCTCACTGCCAGGCCAGGTCTTTGCTCAGATAATTCTTGATGGGGTTTTCCACCATCTGCTTGAGCACCAGCACCCAGAGCAGTCAGGCGTTACCTGGAAGAGGTCAATGATTTACCGTATCCTTGCTGTTCCTGTCCTCACCGAATGCAGACGAGATTTTCGACAGGGGCTGCTTGCAGCTTATGTTGATCTCTGAAAAGCATTTGATTCAGTGAATCGGGATGTCCACTGTAGGATTCTTGGTCTTCGTGGGGTGCCAACAAAACTGATCAATCTGATGTCTGAACTATACTCTGGTATTGGGTGCAGCTATCCTGTCTGTACCTGTTTGTGCGAAGATGTTGAGGTCACGGAGTGATTCACTTACCTTGGCAGTGATATTCATGTCTCTCCTGGCCGAGAGCCAGAGGGCAACAGACGTCTGGGTCGGGCCTGGGTATTCATGGATTCACTGGATCATGGGATCATGGAAGTAGTGCTGCCGGTGCCTGTGCTGAAGGACGAAAGTCTGAGTCTTTAGGTCCTTGGTGCCTCCAGTCTGGCTCCATGGATGTGAGACTTGGACTCTGACCAGGGATCTGAGATGGCGAATTACTTCCTTTGGTACCAGGTCTCTTCGGAGAATCCTTGGCTATCACTGGACGGACTTTGTGTCCAACGAGCGGTTGCTGAGAAAGACTCCAATGAGATTTTCTGCGGCTGTTTGGACATGTGGCTCGTTTTCCTGACGCTGATCCTGCTCACCAGATTCTCTCAGCGAGGGAGCCTCGTAAGTGCAGGAGTCCAATGGGCCGACCACGTGCCTCGTGGTTGCAGCTGGTTGATCAGCATCTCAACAAGATGGGGATGGGCAAGGCATCTTCCTGGGTGATGATACATATACATATATATACATATATATATATATATATATATATATATATATATATATATATATATATATATATATATACACACACATATACACACATATATACATATATATATATATATATATATATATATATATATATATATATATATATATATATATATATATATATATATATATATATACACACACATATACACACATATATATATACACACATATGTACATATATATATATATATACATACATACATATATGTATAAGCCTGGTGTTGGCATAGTGGTTAGGGTTGTCGCTTGGGATCCAAAAGGTCCTGAGTTCAAGCCCCGTTGGCCGCTTGAATTAATACACACCAGGGGGTTGCCTCAGCCTGCCATCCTTCCGAGGTCAGCAAAGTGAGTCCCAGTGTACTGGGCCCGGTGTATGCCCCGGTTTGAATAGGTGTACCATATCCCTCTGTCGTAAGAGGCGACCAGGGTTGAGTCAGGAAGGGCATCCGGTGTAAAACCTGTGCCAAATCACGATACGGATCATACGGATGATCTGCTGTGGCGACCCCAAACAGGAGCGGCCAAAAGAAGAAGAAGAAATATATATATATATATATATATATATATATATATATATATATATATATATATATATGTATATATATATATATGCAGTTGAGGTCACTGAATTCAACTGGCCAATTATTTTTTAGGTCAACATCGGCCAATGGTCAACAACTTAGGTGGCATTCGTAAAATCCTCAACTTTCATCCCATTGACTTGAAATTTGAAGAGGAGTTGTATATTTGGTCATTCAATTTAATGACCAATTATTTTTTGGTCAAATATGTTTTATGGATTTTGGAAGTGTTGTGCTCTGCACGACGTCTTCTGCTTATTTGTTTGTTTGTCTCTTTGTTTTTCTGGTTGTGTGCAGGATATCTCAAAAAGTTGTGGATGGATCCAGATGAAATTTGGTAGGTATGTTGGGTGTGTGACAAGGATGAACTGATTTGATTTTGGTGAAGATCCGGATCCAGATCCAACTACGAGAATTTCTTTAGTGATTCTTCACGAATGAGAGATAGGACCAAAAACGATATATAGCACGATATCTCAAATAGTTGTGGACGAATTCGGACGAAACTTGGTGGACATGTTGGGTGTCTGTCAAGGAAGAATTTATTAAATTTTGGTGAAGATCCCAATCCGGATTCAGATCTGATAATTTTTTCAGTGATTCTTCACCATTGAGAGATTGGGCCAAAAATGATATAGTGCTGTTTTGCATGATATTTCAAAAATATAATGGGCCCTATATGCTCTCGGAGATCAGGTACAGCGTGGCGGAGGTATGCACTCCACTTCGTGCCATTCTAGTTTACATGTAGGATACACCCGCACACAACCACCGGATGCACAGCCACTGAAATTAATGTTTGGTCGAATGCTAAAGATACGCTTAGTCCTGATCCTTCCCTATGATTCCTTCAGAGCTTCTGACCACCAGTTAAAACAGAAGTGCAATGATGACAGGACCTTGGTTTCACGTGCCATCAATGTGTTTGATCCTGTTTTAGTGCTGAATCCTGTTTAGGGGGGAGGGGTGGCATGCCGACATGTTCTGTTTCAAGTTACCCGGATGTGCATGTGCATTCTTGCTTACCAACATTAAACGTGCTGGTCCGGCGGGTTTTTTTTGCTTTTCACCCCTTAGTCCCGTGGATTAGACAAGACAGATGTGGTGTGGGAAACTTAGACAAGACGGATGTGGTGTGGTGAAGTTTGACAAGACAGATGTGGTGTGGGAAACTTAGACAAGACGGATGTGGTGTGGTGAAGTTAGACAAAACAGATATGGTTTTTGGAGACAATCTCAAGAAATGAGAAAATCCAAAAAACTCCCAAAGATTCTCCAAAGGGAAACAGCAGCAAGAATTTTGAGTGTGAGGAATTATTGTATTATTATTCACTCCCTTTGTTTCATACTTAATTGTTTTTTTGATGTTTTATTCCCCCCAAAGAATGTTCCACAATCCATTTTGTTTGTCCAAATGACTGAACACACCTTCAGTGTTGTGAGAAAATGAAATGATGAGAAAACAATCAAAATTAACCTACCTTGTGATTTTCGTGCAGCGCCGAATCAGGACCACCGAGGCCCCAAATATCACAGCACAGAGGACACAAGTCGTCACAACAACAAAGGTTCGTTGGCGTTTTACTTTTGAACCTGCAAAGCGAAAACCAGAATGAAAATCATTCCTTGTGGATTTGTTTGGATTTACAATTTTACCATTGTGATCCACAAACAAAATCACAAATTTGTTATTTTACCATTTACTCCTCCTCCCCCCCCACCCCATGCCCCCTGCCCATCCTCACCCTCCCCTCCAGACAATTTATAATCGATCCCCTTGCTCTGTTTAAGTGTTAAAATTCAAACGAATAATAATTTAATAATGGTTTGAATGTTGACTTGGCCCGTACG
>NC_140976.1:9136689-9201689 GCF_056783735.1 Eptatretus burgeri | reverse complement strand
TTAATATACATTCAGATAGTCCCTTCCTTCTTGTCTAATGGGACAAACGGGACAAGTGCGTTGTGTAAATCTCAGAGTTAGGTCTGATTATATCTCTGAACTCATTCCTATTCTTTTTTTCTTTATTCCTGAAGTCAATCCAAGCAATGGGTCCTCATGAGGGCCAGCGGGCGCTACGCTCGGACACCCATCTATGAAAACCATGGGCACATGCACTTCGCTGGGAGAAGGGGTCCTCACGAAGGCCAGCAGGCACTACACTCGGATACCTACCGATGAAAACCGCAGCCACACCCTTCGCTGTGAGAATGCGCCCTCACAGGAGACCAAAAGGAACAAAACACCAAACGCCCACGCTGCACGGAACATGTGCAGCACAGCAGTAATTTCCACTCATTGGGCAGGAGAGATAGGAAGGATAACCAACACAACGGTGTGCTGCAAGAATGCCGGAGGAATACAAGGAACAACACACTAAATGCTAACTTACAGTATGCACGCAGTGCACTCTTTTAAACCCATTTCTGAGTCTAATAATATATATATATATATATATATATATATATATATATATATATATATATATATATATATATATATATATATATATATATATATATATATATATCTTCTTCTTCTTCTTTCGGCTGCTCCAGTTAGGGGTCGTCACAGCGGATCATCCGTTATGATCCGCATAGTGATTTGGCACATGTTTTACGCCGGATGCCCTTCCTGACGCAACCCTGGTCGCCTCTTACGACACAGGGAAATGCTACACCTATTTTAACCGGGGCATACATCTTCATCTTCAATCCAAATCTCTATTTAATACTTCTATCTATCCTCTTCTTCAATCCAAAGCTCCATCTAATAATTATATCCAATCTTTTCCTTCGGTTCATGACACAGATCAGGGTCGGCACCACGCACACCACCACTTTTGATAAATGACCGCATGCTCAATGGCGGCGGATCCACGGGCAGCCTGGGGTAATTTATCATCGTACACAGAGCAGGGAACAAATGGCACACATCTTGTTTGGGTCTGCGAATGTGTTTACCATAGCATCTTACCGTCTGTCTTTGCAGACCACCGCATCCGCGGCTGTCTCCCACATATGGCAAATGTCCTCTCGTCTCTCTGCCCAGCGAGGCTGCAGCCAGGCAGAGGCATACTGTACAGCTCGGGCCGCATGGCTTACAGACAGGCAGTGCATTGACCGGCGCTGTGGACGGTCCAATGACTCAATGCGTTACATCCGACCGCCGGTCGGTGTGGACGGTCCGGGAGTTCGATGCAGGGTGATTTGTGTCACAGTGCACGGAGCGAGACGATTCTGCAGCTTGGAACCATCTGGCCGGAAGTAAAGTGGAGCCACTTACGGCCATCACGGCTGGGCCGTGTGCTGGCTGAGGCCCAACCAGAGTGCCCGATTCGGGTGACGACACATCGCTTCGGGTCGTCACCCCCGCCCGCACCACAGGGTCTATAAAAGGACAGGTCGTGGGGCTGTCGTCGTCGTCTTTCCTGCTCAGCATTCCTCATCTGCCGATTCCACCTGCGTCATCAACAACTCACCTGCTGGCTCTGCCTTCTTCACTACCTTGTCTCTGACTCCACCCACCCACCCGCCTGATCCTGTCTGCCACAACGCCCACTCGTTTTGACTCCGCCTCTCTCCACCCACTGGCTTCCGACTCTGCCCAGAGTCCTTCCTTCACGCGTGGGTCGCACCCCATTCTCTGGATCGGCACTTAGCTGCTCCAAGTGCCATGAAGCGGGAGACAACGTGCCAGTTGTCAGGGAGGTATCGCACAGCAGAACATCCCCCCAAAACGTATTGGTGGCACAGTCGGTCAATCGTGCAAGGTATTGAGAGACTGTTCGCCTCATCTCCTCTCCTCTTTCTTCTCATTAACTCCTCTTCTTTGGGGTGTGTTGTGTGTGTGTGTGTGTGTGTGTGTGTGTGTGTGTGTGTGTGTGTGTGTGTGTGTGTGTGTGTGTGTGTGTGTGTGTGTGTGTGTGTGTGTGTGTGTGTGTTATGGCGCCTATCCTCGTTTAAGTTTAGAGTGTACAATAATTATATCAGGATAACTCTACTCTGTGTCTGTTTTTGTAAGTTGCTTGTATTATTGTCGCACCTCACTTTTCTTCCTATCCCTGCTTACACACAACAATAAACTACATCCGCTGTGCCACATATCTTTCCTCGTCTGCGTGTAAATAAATCCTTTGTAGAAATGTTCCTAGTTCGTTTTTGTCTTTTCTTTCATTGATCCAGCATGGTCCGTTTCATAGCCGAGCCAGGACTTTATTCCCAACGATCCGTTCCTTTTCAGCAGTACGTCCTTGGCAGTGTCAATCGGCTGCATCTGATCCGGTAAAGTGATCTGGTTCGGACAAGGCGGGGCGTGTCCTCCGGTAATTAGGTCACGTGATTAATTAGGTGTCCCGTTTAACACATATAGGAGGACCCGAGGTCACGTGGTTGAAATACTGGCGTTCACGGTCGGTTAGCGACCCGCCGCACCACGGAATTATCGATGTACAATGGCTTGCAATTCTGGGGAGTCTGATGAGAACCCGAGATAGCTCCCTCCACCCCCGGTGGTCTTCTCACCCAGTCCCCTGGCTGCAACAATATGTATATACATACATACATGCACATATATATATGTATATATATATATATATATATATATATATATATATATATATATATATATATATATATATATTGTTGTGGTTGACGAAATTCGCAAACCACCAGTCAGGTCCCGTAGGTGAGATATCTCTGTAAGTATATGTGTAGTTAGCCCAAACCCGTTGTTTAGCGGGAATAAATGTCATTCATTCGGGCTGCGACCCTTTTAGATAGCCGTTTTTCTTTTACTATCTTTATTTTGGACCAACCGCCATTACTACCACCACAACCACCACCAACCGCATCTCGACAACCACAGACACCTTCTCCAGAACCGCCTTCACAACATCCACCTTCTCCACAACCGCTTTCACACACCAACCACCAACCGCAACGCCACTTCACAATAACAGCAACGCCAACAGCCACGACCTTTACCGTCACAACTCGCCCTCGCAACCATCGCATCACCGCCATTCCCGCGCCGCTTGTGGGCACCGATACTGGACTCGTACAGGGCGCGCACCGAGCAGCGGGTGCAAAAACACCAGCCTTTCCGAGAAATCGGATCAAGAATGATTCACGCCCACCTTTCCTTTGTCCAATGGGCAGCGTGGCTCCGCCCCCGAGCCATTCCTGATCCAAAAATCTGCATATGGTTTCTCCTGTCGCACTATAAAGCGCCGAGCGCGGAGCAAATCGAGGTGGTTGGACGGAGTTGAGAAGAGTGGAGAGTGGGAGAGTTGGAGAGTTGTGGCGGCGGCTAATTCAGTGCAGTTGGAAGGAGTTGAGAAGAGAAGAGAGTTGGCGAGTTGTGGCGGCGGCGAAATCAGTCGAGAGAGTGTCTGTCGGGGTCCGGAGAGGCTGGAGAAGCCAAGAAGCTTTGTGGAGGTCGGCGCTCGTGTCAGAGTCGGGGAGCTGCGGAGAGGGGAGGCCGGTAACGCGATCGAGGTCGCAGTGGAGTCGCTCGTCGCGGGACCCAAGCCATCCAGATATCCTCTTTCCCCCGAGCATCAACAACCCCTCCCTGTTTCCCCCCGCGCTGAGATAGTGTGAGAAGGGGGCCCCGTTCCCACCCCATTCCAGGCAGTGCCAGCGAGGCCCGCGGAGTCGGGGCGCTGCCACCATTTTGCGGCTCATCACCAGACGGGTAGGCTCGACGCGGTCTCGGCCCCAGGCCCGTCTGCCCCCTTGTCGATGAGGGTGGCCCCTTTTTCTTTCGCTTTGGAGTATATGTGTTGTCGGCGCCGTCTGTGAAGTAAAACTGTATAAGTGTTGCCGTGTGCTCGGTAGTCGGTAGTAGATCTGCATTGTGTCTCTTTTGTTGCATTTGCTTTTTGTGCAGAATTGTTGTGTTACTTTACATTTGCTTTTGGTGCATAATTGTAATTGTATATGTGTGCTTTCCGTTTGCCGCGGAATAAATGTGCTTTATGTTGAACTGTTTCTCCCGTTTCGCTTCGTCTTTTCTCTAATTGAATCTCCATCTTACTTCACGTAAAGGGTTGGTCATGGGCTAAATACGCCCGATAATTAATCGGAACCGTCGAGGTTGACGATAACACCGCTCGGTTATCCCGATAGTACGGAACAGGTCGCTTAAAGTGGCACGTGTCCGAAGTCGACCTGCGGCGAGGTGCGATCGCCCGGTCTACCCTCCGTGTGGGTACTTAGGTAGGTCGAATTTGGCGAACAACCCTATCCCACACTGGGGGCCGATTGGCACGATCGTGGTGAGGCCGAAAGGCCCACCCGTGACTAGTTCCCGGCGTTAGTCCGAGAGGGTCACGACGGGATTGTCCGTCCGGTGGGCGACGTGCCGCGATTCGAGTTACGTGGCCGCTCGCACGCCGGCGGGCGCGAATCCGCTCCGCCACAATATATATATATATATATATGTCTAATAGGTTATATCGCGTTATATATCGGGGTTTCACTGCTATATATATATACACACACATAGCAGTGAAACCCCGATTTTTCGCAAATTCGGATATAACGCGATGAGTCATTGGACCTTTTTTTTTGCTCTTTCCAGAACTGAAAAGTTTCGGTGAGTTAATTTCTTGTTTCCTTTTCTTTTCTTTTTTTTTTGATCGTTTGCCAAATCCCCCTCGCCCCGCTGTTTCCAACTCCAACTCAGAAGCATTCCAGATTTCGCTCGCAGCCAGCAACATGCCATGTTCATATAAGGAACACTCGATCACTTTTTTTTTAGAAATAAACTGTAAATGATGATTGCTAATATTCTTGAATGTTTTTATTTGTTGTTTTGTTTATTAAAAAGCTTTATGAAAATTAGTGTTTTGATTTAGATTGTAACAACAACGATTTATTCGCGGAATTCTTTAACTTAAAGGTTATTTACTTGCTAGACGGTAAACATGCAAAAAAACGGGTCAAATAGGGCGAAAATAGGGGTGTTTTAGGATGTTAGGTCAACATTGGGTTAGTTTGAATGCTGATTTCCTTGAAGCCCGATTTAGCACGACCCCACTTTTTTCGCGATGACATTTTATGGACCTCAATGATCGCGTTATAACAAGGCCACACTGTATATACATATATATATATATATATATATATATATATATATATATATATATATATATATATATATATATATATATATATTGTTGCGGCCGTGGGCCAGGTGAGAAAACCACTGGGGGGAGGGGGGGGTAGGTATAGTGCATGGTTCCGTGCTCACATTAATTACCCTGACGGACAGAACAGGCCCTACAGTATTTACTAGGGTGTGGCCCACGACCAAGTCCAGGGTTGATTTCCCCACCAGTAGTTCGACCAGGCCATAGGGTCCCTGCCAGGTTGGGTGAACCTGTCACCATGCCGGAACTACTGCCTCGGCACCCGGGGCGATGATCACGGATTTGGAAGCCTCCAGCTCCACCTTCTCATCCGTGCTCATGTCCCCCCAACGGCAACTCTTCAATACCCATCTGTACGATTCCTCGGCTCAAGGCTAACCCCCGCTTTAGCAGGGAAAATTGCCTTAAAATGCTTGTTGTTGTTGTTATATGACTCTTCGGCCCAAGTCGATTGTGCAACCACTGGCAGTTAGGACATCTAACCCTATGAGACATTGGTTGCACATCTCCGCCACCCAAAGTTCTATCTAATTTTTTTAAGTGAGCCCAATTTAAGGGTCACAAAACCACGCCCTATGATGGGGGCTGTTGCCCCCGGTAGCTAGCTGCAAGCTATGATTTTGCAGATGGTGGATATCATCCCAACCATCAATACTTGAATTAAGGATCACAGGGCTGATGATTGTGGTGCTTGCTTCCAGTGTCCATAACGGCGTCTAACCCTTTGCCGGCAATTTTGCACCTAATTGTCAAACTGCCAGTGCTAATTTGGCCACCATAAGTGACCTGTCGCAGGGGTGAGGGCTCTTCTCCATCTGATCCTGCCGAACAAGGCCCTGAATGCTCGGCAATCATTAGTTTCCCAGGGGCTGGCGGGGGGGGGGGGGGTGTCTGGGACCGGCTGGTCCGGTCTGCTCGGAGCGGAGCTGGTGGTCCGGGAGGTCAGGGTCTCTCCCTGTGCAGGAACCTTCACTCCCGCAACAGGTGGCCCAGTCATCCACAGTTATAGCACTTTACCCGGGTAGGGTGCATGCCTCCGATGTTCCAAATTGCCCCCCCCTTCCCCATGCCCCAAATTGGGGTATTTACCAATGGCCCACCAGGTGTCCTCCTCATATGTATATATATATATATATATATATATATATATATATATATATATATATATATAAATAATATATATATATATATATAATATATAAATGTTGTTGTTGTTCATCTTTCGGCTGCTCCCTTGAGGGGTCGCCACAGCGGATCATCCGTTATGATCTGCATACTGATTTAGCACAGGTTTTACGCCGGATGCCGTTCCTGATGCAACCCTGGTCGCCTCTTACGACACAGGGATATGGATTGGGTTTCGCCATGATTCCAGGCTGCCCTACACCCTCTCATAGCGTGGCCCAGTGCAGAGCTCCCGTCCTCAAGCGATCCTCCAACCCAAGCCTCCGAGTAGCCGGATTACAGGCGCACGCCACTTTGCCCGGTGTGTGTGTGTATACATACATATATATATATATATATATATATATATATATATATATATATATATATATATATATATATATATATATATATATATATATATATATATATATATATATATATATATATATATATATATATATATATATATATATATATATATATATATATAGATATATTGTTACGGGTGTGGAAATTCGCATTACACCATGAAGGGCCCGTATGTGAGATATCTCTAAGTACATGTGTAGTTTGCCCAAATCAGTTGTATAGAGGGAATTTATGTGATTCATCCGGGCTGCGACGCTTTGAGTTAGCCATTTTTTCTGTTCTATCTTTATTTTGAACCAACCACGTCTCAACCGCCATCACACAACAACCACGCCACCGCCACCATCTACGCTCCCACATCATCGCATCACCGCCATTCCCAAATGGCACCATAACCATCAAACCACCACTGAAAACCCTCCACCACCTTCACCTCTCTCCTTCTATGGCCATTCTCGCACCACCTGTGAACACTGAACGTCGGGCTGTCTCAGGCCCGTTTGGTGTTTGGTGCCGAGCGCACCGAGCCGCGAGCGCAAATAGCGGCCTTTCCGGGGGAAAATTCGGATCAAAAACGCTACACGCCCACTTTTCCTCCGCCCAATTAGCGAGCGCGGGGCGGCTTGGCCCTGCCTCCAGGCGCATGTGTGTGAAGTCGATACATGCAAATTCTAGGATCATGGGAGGTTCACGCCCCCGTTTCCTCTGACCAATGGGCGAGCGTGGCTCCGCCCCCGAGGTCATTCTGATCTGAATATTTGCATATTTGCTTCTCCTGCCCGCCTATAAAAAGGCAAGCGCAAGGCGAAAAGATGGCAGAGTGGCAGAGTCGGGTCGGTCGGGTGAGGAGTGTGTGGAACGGAGAAGAGTCGCCATGGAACTGCAAGCAAGGGAGCTCGCATCCGAGGCGAGAAGGACGGTGGTCGGCGACGCGGTTACGGTGTGGGGAAATCGCTCGTCTCGTCACGGGACCCAAGTTAGCCAGCCATTCTCCTCCCCAAGGACATCAACAATTCCCTCTTTCCCCCGCGCTGAGATAGTGCAAAAGGGGGCCCGTTCCCATCCCACTCCAAACGTCGTGCCAATGAAACCTGCCAAGGAACACGGAGTCGGGCCACAGCCGCGCGGCCACATTTGCGGCTCGCCCGCCAACGCGTCACGAGGGCGCGGGTAGGACCTCCCCGGTCTCGCAGACCTGGCCGCTCCTCCAGGTCACGCGCACATTTGGCCTACAGGCCTGTCTGCCCCCTTGTCTATGAGGGTGGCTTCTTTTCTTTGCTTTTGTGTAAATGTGTGTTGGCGCCGTCTGCAAAGTAAAGCTGTATAAGTGTTGCTGTGTGTGCGCGTAGTCGGTATTAACTCTGCATCGTTGTTGCTTTTATTATTTTGGTTGCTATGTGTGCATTTTGACTGTATGGCTATATATAATGTACGTGCTTTCCGTGTGCCGGGAAATAAATGTGCATTGTGTGAACTGTTTTCCCGTTTCGCTTTGTCTTTTCTCTATTGAATCTCAATCCTGCTTCACGTAAAGGGTTCGTAGTAGGTGCAAAACGCCCGGTAAATAATCTGAACCGTCGAGGTCGACGATAACACCGCTCGGTTATCCTGATAGTACGGAACGGGCCGCCCAAGCGGCTCGTGTCCGGAGTCGACCTGCAGCGAGGTACGATCGCCCGGTTTACCATCCGCATGGGTACTTAGGTAGGTTGAGTTTGACGAATAACCCTATCCTACGCAGGTGGCCGATTGGCACGATCGTGTTGAGGTTGAAAGGCCCACCCGTGACTACCTTCGGCGTTGGTCCGAGAGGCTCACGACAGAATTGTCCGTCCGGTCGGCGACGTTTAGCGATTCGAGTCATGTGGTCGTCAGCACGCCAGCTGGCGCGAATTCGCAACAATATATATATATATATATATATATATATATATATATATATATATATATATATATATATATATATATATATATATATCTTCTTCTTCTTCCTCTTTCGGCTTGCTCCCGTTAGGGGTCGCCACAGCGGACCAACTGTCTCCATTTCGCTCTATCCTCCACATCTTCCATTGACACTCCAACCACCCGCATGTCCGCCCTCACCGCATCCATGAACCTCTTCTTTGGCCTTCCTCTTCTCCTCCTGCCTGGCGGCTCCATCTTCAACATCCTTCTCCCGATATACTCCGTTTCCCTCCTGTGTACATGTCCAAACCATCTCAATCTCGCCTCTCTCACTTTGTTTCCAAACCGTCCTACCTGCGCTGTCCCTCTAATACACTCATTTCTTATCCTATCCATCCTTGTCACTCCCAACGAGAATCGCAGCATCTTTAACTCTGCCACCTCCAGCTCTGCTTCCTGTCTTTTTGTTAGTGCCACCGCCTCCAAACCATACAACATAGCTGGTCTCACTACCATCTTGTATACTTTCCTCTTCACTCTTGCAGCTTCCCTTCTGTCACAAATCACTCCTGCAACTCTTCTCCACCCACTCCATCCTGCCTGCACTCTCTTTTTCACTTCTCTCCCACACTCTCCGTTACTTTGGACAGTTGATCCCAAGTATTTAAACCAATCCACCTTCCCCACCTCAACTCCTTGCAACTGCACCATACCACCACCCTCCCTCTCATTTACGCACATGTACTCCATCTTACTCCGACTGACTAACATTCCCCTTCTCTCCAGTGCATACCTCCACCTCTCAAGGCTCGATTCAGCCTGCTCCCTACTCTCCCTACAGATCATGATGTCATCCGCGAACATCATGGTCCATGGAGACTCCAGTCTGATCTCGTCCGTCAACCTGTCCATCACCATTGCAAACAGGAAAGGGCTCAGTGTCGATCCTTGGTGCAATCCCACTTTAACCTTAAACCGGTCCGTCATTCCGACCGCACACCTCACCGCTGTCACACTGTCCTCATACATATCCTGCACGATCCTCACATACTTCTCCAACACTCCCGACTTCCTCATACAATACCACAACTCCTCTCTTGGCACCCTATCATAAGCTTTCTCTAAATCCACAAACACACAATGTAACTCTTTCTGGCCTTCCCTATGCTTCTCCATCAACATTCTCAAAGCAAACATCGCATCAGTGGTGCTCTTTCCTGGCATAAACCCATATTGCTGCTCACAGATCATCACCTCTCCTCTCAACCGAGCTTCCACTACTCTTTCCCACAACTTCATGGTGTGGCTTAACAACTTTATCCCTCTGTAATTCCCACAGCTCTGCACATCACCCTTATTCTTGAAAATCGGAACCAGCACACTTAATCTCCACTCCTCCGGCATCCTCTCACTTTCCAAGACTTTATTAAACAATCTGGTTAACAACCCCACTGCCATCTCTCCTAAGCACTTCCATGCCTCCACTGGTATACCATCTGGGCCAACAGCCTTTCCACTTTTCATCTTCTTCATAGCAGTCCTCACTTCATCCTTACTGATCCACCCCACTTCCAGATTCACTATCTCCACCTCTTCCAACCTTCTCTCTCTCTCATTTTCTTCATTCATCAGCTCCTCAAAGTACTCCATCCACCTTCTCAACACACTCTCCTCGCTCGTCAGCACATTCCCATTTGCGTCCTTTATCACCCTAACCTGCAGCACATCCTTCCCAGCTCGGTCCCTCTGTCTTGCCAATCGGTATAAATCCTTTTCCCCTTCTTTTGTATCCAACTTCTCATACAGCTCGTCATATGCCTTTTCCTTGGCCTTTGCCACCTCTCTTTTTGCTTTTTGACGCCACTCCTTGTGCTCCTGCCGACTTTCTTCATCTCTCTGACTATCCCACTTCTTTTTCGCCAACCCCTTCTTCCTTATACTTTCCTGTACTTCCTCATTCCACCACCAAGTCTCCTTATCTTCCTTCCTCTGCCCAGATGTCACACCAAGTACCTTCCTAGCTATCTCCCTCACAACTTCTGCTGTCGTTGCCCAATCATCCCACCCATCTTTACCACCATCCAACACCTGTCTCACCTCCTCCCTAAATTTCACGCAACAGTCTTCCTCCTTCAGCTTCCACCATCTGGTCCTTGGTTCAGCCCTCACTCTCTTCCTCAACCTCACCTCTAAAGTCATCCTACAGACCACCAATCGATGCTGTCGAGCTACACTCTCCCCTGCCACAACCTTACAGTCACTAATCTCTTTCAGGTTGCATCTCCTACTTAAGATGTAATCCACCTGTGTGCACTTTCCTCCACTCTTGTATGTCACCCCGTGTTCCTCCTTCTTCTTGAAATACGTGTTTACCACTGCCATTTCCATTCTTTTTGCAAACTCTACCACCATTTGCCCTTCCACATTTCTCTTGTTGAGACCGTACCTCCTCATCACCTCCTCATCCTCTTTATTCCCTTCCCCAACATGTCCATTGAAATCTGCTCCAATCACCACTCTTTCATCCTTGGATACACTCTCCACCACTTCATTTAACTCACTCCAGAAATCTTCTTTATATTCCATCTCACACCCCATATGTGGGGCATATGCACTGATGACATTCATCATCACCCCTTCAATTTCCAACTTCACACTCATCACTCGGTCGGTCTATATATATATATATATATATATATATATATATATATATATATATATATATTTATATATATATATATATATATATATATATATATATATATATATATATAAATATATATATATATATATATATATATATATGTATATATATCATAAGCGTGTGTGGTAAGAGGGAACCAGAGTTGTGTCAGGAAGGGCATCCGGCGTAAAACATGTGCCAAATCACTATGCGGATCATACGGATGATCCGCTGTGGCGACCCCTAACGGGAGCAGCCGAAAGAAGAAGAAGAAGATATATATATATATATATATATATATATATATATATATATATATATATATATATATATATATATATATATATTACTGAGCCTGGTGTTGGCGCAGTGGTAAGGGCAGTGGCTTGGGACCCAAGAGGTCCTGAGTTCAAGCCCGGTTGGGACACTGAATTAATATATGTATGTATATGTGTGTATATATATATATATATATATATATATATATATATATATATATATATATATATATATATATATATATATAAAACCAAGTCGAAAACACCAGGGGGTCGACTCAGCCTGCCATCCTTCCGAGGTCGGCGAAATGAGCACCAGTTGTACTGGGCCTGGTGTATGCCCCGGTTAGAATAGGTGTACCATATCCCTGTGTGTCGTAAGAGGCGACCAGGGTTGCGTCAGGAAGGGCATCCGGCGTAAAAACCTATGCCAAATCATTATGCGGACAACAAAACGAATTTCCATACCGGATCGGTCAAGGCCCGGGTTACCAACGACCGCCACCGGTACCGGTGGTCAGCAGGGTACCAGTGGAAATTGTGCTACTGCTGGGCGAAGGAGGAGAAGGAGACGGGGAAGGAGAGTCCAGAGGCAGTGGGAGAGGGGGAAGGGTAGAAGTGTGGAGGTGAGAGTTGGAACTCTGAATGTTGGGACGATGACTGGCAAAGGGCGAGAGTTGGCTGATATGATGGAGAGAAGAAAGGTGGACATACTGTGTGTACAAGAGACCAAGTGGATGGGGAGTAAGGTGAGGAGCATTGGAGGTGGTTTCAAACTGTTCTACCATGGTGTGGATGGGAGGAGAAATGGTGTTGGGATAATCCTGAAGGAAGCTCATGTCAAGAGGGTATTGGAGGTGAGGAGGGTGTCTGACCGAGTGATGAGTGTGAAGTTGGAAATTGAAGGGGTGATGATGAATGTCATCAGTGCATATGCCCCACATATGGGGTGTGAGATGGAATATAAAGAAGATTTCTGGAGTGAGTTAGATGAAGTGGTGGAGAGTGTATCCAAGGATGAAAGAGTGGTGATTGGAGCAGATTTCAATGGACATGTTGGGGAAGGGAATAAAGAGGATGAGGAGGTGATGGGGAGGTACGGTCTCAACAAGAGAAATGTGGAAGGGCAAATGGTGGTAGAGTTTGCAAAAAGAATGGAAATGGCAGTGGTAAATACGTATTTCAAGAAGAAGGAGGAACACAGGGTGACATAAAGAGTGGAGGAAAGTGCACACAGGTGGATTACATCTTAAATAGGAGATGCAACCTGAAAGAGATTAGTGACTGTAAGGTTGTGGCAGGGGAGAGTGTAGCTCGACAGCATCGATTGGTGGTCTGTGGGATGACTTTAGAGGTGAGGTTGAGGAAGAGAGTGAGGGCT
Organism: Eptatretus burgeri; assembly: GCF_056783735.1. Lineage (NCBI taxonomy): Eukaryota > Metazoa > Chordata > Myxini > Myxiniformes > Myxinidae > Eptatretus > Eptatretus burgeri. Next base: position 9,188,652 of record NC_140976.1, on the reverse strand, counting down.
GAACCAAGGACCAGATGGTGGAAGCTGAAGGAGGAAGACTGTTGCGTGAAATTTAGGGAGGAGGTGAGACGTTGGATGGTGGTAAAGATGGGTGGGATGATTGGGCAACGACAGCAGAAGTTGTGAGGGAGATAGCTAGGAAGGTACTTGGTGTGACATCTGGACAGAGTAAAGAAGATAAGGAGATTTGGTGGTGGAATGAGGAAGTACAGGAAAGTATAAGGAAGAAGGGGTTGGCGAAAAAGAAGTGGGATAGTCAGAGAGATGAAGAAAGTCGGCAGGAGTACAAGGAGTGGCGTCGAAAAGCAAAAAGAGAGGTGGCAAAGGCCAAGGAAAAGGCATATGACGAGCTGTATGAGAAGTTGGATACAAAAGAAGGGGAAAAGGATTTATACCGATTGGCAAGACAGAGGGACCGAGCTGGGAAGGATGTGCTGCAGGTTAGGGTGATAAAGGACGCAAATGGGAATGTGCTGACGAGCGAGGAGAGTGTGTTGAGAAGGTGGATGGAGTACTTTGAAGAGCTGATGAATGAAGAAAATGAGAGAGAGAGAAGGTTGGAAGAGGTGGAGATAGTGAATCTGGAAGTGGGGTGGATCAGTAAGGATGAAGTGAGGACTGCTATGAAGAAGATGAAAAGTGGAAAGGCGGTTGGCCCAGATGGTATACCAGTGGAGGCATGGAAGTGCTTTGGAGAGATGGGAGTGGGGTTGTTGACCAGATTGTTTAATAAAGTCTTGGAAAGTGAGAGGATGCCGGAGGAGTGGAGATCAAGTGTACTGGTTCCGATTTTCAAGAACAAGGGTGATGTGCAGAGCTGTGGAAATTACAGAGGGATAAAGTTGTTAAGCCACACCATGAAGTTGTGGGAAAGAGTAGTGGAAGCTCGGTTGAGAGGAGAGGTGACGATCTGTGAGCAGCAATATGGGTTTATGCCAGGAAAGAGCACCACTGATGTGATGTTTGCTTTGAGAATGTTGATGGAGAAGTATAGGGAAGGCCAGAAGGAGTTACATTGTGTGTTTGTGGATTTAGAGAAAGCTTATGATAGGGTGCCAAGAGAGGAGTTGTGGCATTGTATGAGGAGGTCGGAAGTGGTGGAGAAGTATGTGAGGATCGTGCAGGATATGTATGAGGACAGTGTGACCGCGGTGAGGTGTACGGTAGGAATGACGGACCGGTTTAAGGTTAAAGTGGGATTGCACCAAGGATCGACTCTGAGCCCTTTCCTGTTTGCAATGGTGATCGACAGGTTGACGGACGAGATCAGACTGGAGTCTCCATGGACTATGATGTTCGCGGATGACATCATGATCTGTAGGGAGAGTAGGGAGCAGGCTGAATCGAGCCTTGAGAGGTGGAGGTACGCACTGGAGAGAAGGGGAATGTTAGTCAGTGGGAGTAAGACGGAGTACATGTGCATAAATGAGAGGGAGGGTGGTGGTATGGTGCAGTTGCAAGGAGTTGAGGTGGGGAAGGTGGATGGGTTTAAATACTTGGGATCAAGTGTTCAAAGTAACGGAGAGTGTGGGAGAGAAGTGAAAAAGAGAGTGCAGGCAGGATGGAGTGGGTGGAGAAGAGTTGCAGGAGTGATTTGTGACAGAAGGGTAGCTGCAAGAGTGAAGGGGAAAGTATACAAGACGGTAGTGAGACCAGCTATGTTGTATGGTTTGGAGGCGGTGGCACTAACAAAAAGACAGGAAGCAGAGCTGGAGGTGGCAGAGTTAAAGATGCTGCGATTCTCGTTGGGAGTGACGAGGATGGACAGGATAAGGAATGAGTATATTAAAGGGACAGCACAGGTAGGACGGTTTGGAGACAAAGTGAGAGAGGTGAGATTGAGATGGTTTGGACATGTGCACAGGAGGGAAACGGAGTATATCGGGAGAAGGATGTTGAAGATGGAGCCGCCAGGCAGGAGGAGAAGAGGAAGGCCAAAGAAGAGGTTCATGGATGCGGTGAGGGTGGACATGCGGGTGGTTGGAGTATCAATGGAAGATGTGGAGGATAGAGCGAAATGGAGACGGTTGGTCCGCTGTGGCGACCCCTAACGGGAGCAAGCCGAAAGAGGAAGAAGAAGATATATATATATATATATATATATATATATATATATATATATATATATATATATATATATATATATATATATATATATATATATATATGTATATATTACAAATCCTGCCCTAACCAGTGGAGGGCACTGCATCAGTTGCACAGCCACACCCTCAGCCAATGATGCTACTCCACAGCTTTGTGCTGCATTCGACTGAAGAAGTACGAATATAATTTTAAATCTTTCCACAAGTTTGTGGAATGACTTAAGTGTAAATACAATTGTACTTTAAAGAACATTTACATTGAAGTTTATTTTCTATTCAGTTATTATGGATCACTTGCTAAACCCACACTCTGCACGAAGTTTCGAAAGTGAGGATTCGTTAGGACGTCCATATATCCAGTGTTCACAATGTGATTTATAGAATTTCTTTATATACAATGTTTCTTGTGACATTTTTGGTGTCAAATGCACCTCCTGAGGTAGTCAGCATGTGCAGAAGAGGGTTTTACATTGCAGACCCAGTTTTCTCGTTGTGGCATTGCGCCTCTCAGTGGTGACGGTCTGTTGAGGACAGACGTAATGACGTCAGCGAATGACCGATGATGTCATGACGTCATTACGCCTCTCATTGGTGACATCACACGTTGCCATGCAAACTAATGTAAAAATTAGAAAAATCGCCAAAAATTCCCAAAATGTCCGTCTGGCGCGATCTCACATAGCCTATGATGTACATTGGACCACAGACCACCCACATGCCAAAAGTGGCGACAATCCGTCTGGCAGTTTCAGAGGAGATAAGTCCACAAAATATGGCTTAGCATATTAATATAATAATTGTGCACAATGAGTCTTGTGTTCTAAACAAGAAATATTTTCTTCATGTGTAAAATAAATAATTAATGAGGAAATTTGTTCTTTACATTTCGTTTTTGTAATTCGTGAAATAAAAAAATTATCACAAGTGATTGAAACAGTCAATAAATCATTTTAAATGTCGATGAACAATACTTGTACAAATAAATAAATAAATCAGATTTACATTTGTGGTTGAAGTTTTGATAAAATAATCATTTGAACTCAAAGTGATGAGAAAATGAATCATTCACCCTCACCATGTCCCTCTCTAACCCACACTTCAGGTACACGGTAAACACAGACACTTACCCTTGTACAAGGCTGTAACTGCAGAACCTTGGATATAGTGAGGGTGGTTCACCTTGCAGGTATAATTACCATAATCATCAGGTTTCACAGATTGGAATGTTAATGAAAATGTTCCATTATGGACTTTGGACACGGACATTCTCAAACCGTCCATGTAATGTTCTCGTAATTTGGAAAAACGAGCAATTGGGTGTTTGTTGGAGTCTTTGTTCCACTCTATAGAAAATGCTGGGGAATCAATGAAATCATGAACTCCACGTGAACTCGGAGAGAATTTACAGGTGAAGGTAGATTCTTCACCAGGTGAAGCCACAATGAACTCGGGGCAGTGAACAAACAATTTATCTGAAACACACAAACAATAGGATTTCATTAAAATGAACTCACAGGTAAAACGTGTTTCACTTTATCATAGAATTCCTCCTGATGATGATATCTCTCAATAATCCTCATAACAGGATTTAAACGATCCTTTAATTTCTGATTTAATCAAAAGGATCGATTTCATTTTCTGAATCACTGCCATGTTTTGACACACATTTTTGCTTTCTTATCAGGAGGTAAGATTTAGTTTCTGTTCACAAAGTCGAGGCTCATGGAAGAGAAATATAACAGATTGCAGAGTGCAGACTCAAACAATGAGATTAATGAACAGAGAAGAGAAAAGAACGAAGAAAATGTGAAACATGTCAAGACAAGAAGGAAGCAGAGGGGAGAGAGGTTGATGGAGGAAGAAGGATTAGGAGTGGGGATGGAGGATGATTTGCAATGGTCGTGCACTGTCAACTCGAACCCTTGAGGAAATTGTTGGACCGATGAGATTTGAGTGTCACACTGTTGTAAGTGGAGAATAGAAGGTTCATAATCACAAAACCAATCAACTCTCATTTGTACATCATGGAGCACTCACTAAATGTGAACAGTCTGGGTTTGTAAAAATAATTATTTAAATCTTTACTACTTCATTGCTTTTCATTTCGAAAAAAAATATCTTCACCCCAATAAAACACAATCGAATGAAACACCAAATACTGAATTTGAGTCATCACAAGGAATCCGAACAAGCAAAGTGTAAGGAGAGAGGGAGGGACGGGCCTGGCCTAGTTATCCGCTCCCCCACAGTGGTCTTGTGACGAGATTTCTTGGTTTCAGCACGAGATGAAGGTTTTGCCAGTTTTTCCCCTTCTTATTTTTATTTTCAGCTCTTCACATTTAGTGGCTCTCAGCCTTATTTAGGACAAATTTCAATAAAAAATAAAATAAATGGTATCGTAGTCTAAAGAAATAAGCCTTTATATTCTCACAAAAATCCTGAAAATGTTAAAATAAATGGGGAAGATAAATAATCCAGAATGTGAGAAAAGGGAGAACGAAAACTCACGTTTCAAAATAACGGTATCGCTACGAGTTTCTCCGTTGTATGTAACAATACATGTTAACATGTCCACTTCAGTCACGTTATTGAGAATCAATGTCGCGTCTCCATTTCTCAGGTTTTGTTCATTCATCATTACTCGTCCCTTGTATGAAGAACTCGTTTCAATCTTCCCATCCTTATAGGTGAGGATTGCATGAATATTTCGCCATTCCACCTCCAGCTTGGTGGGATCAATTGATGCAGAGTCCTCATTCACGGTGAAGATGCAGGGAAGAGATACATCCTCACCATCGACAAATCCCACTTCAGGTGGAACCACAACCTTCAACCCACCTGGAACAGGATGAGAGAAAGAGAGAGGGAGGGGTTGGGGGGAGGGTTGGTTTGATTAATTAAATTATTAAACACGAGCAGACAACAGCAACTGGCACGAACACACAGACACGTGTGCACATACACAAACACACACTCATACGGAGGTGGATACTTCGAGACCTGGGAGGGCTCCATTCCACTTTCTGAAACCCCTATATGGAGAAAACGGTGAACAACACACACACACACACACACACACACACACACACACACACACACACACACACACACACACACACACACACGAAAGTGTAAACTTCGAGACCTGGGAGGGCTCCATTCCACTTTCTGAAACCCCTATATGGAGAAAACGGTGAACAACACACACACACACACACACACACACACACACACACACACACACACACACACACACACACACACACACACACTGGTGCCAAATGCCATTGTGGTAATACAGTTTATGTACATACACACATGTGCAAATGCACACACACATCAAGTAAATAAAAATGACAAACACAGAGATTTACCTTGAAGCAGAATTATTTGAAAGAGGATTAAAAGTGGGTAATTAGTGAAATTCAATTCAAAAATGGACCAAACCACAGAACACAAAATGTAGATCCATTCTCGATGTCTTCACAGCGGGAACACACATGGCGAACACCTGGTTGGATGGACCTTCTTGTTTTTATAATATGTATCGATGTCGAAGTGAGAGGTGGATTACAAATGAAGATCACACAAAGTGATCCTTGCACATATTCGGTGGAGAAGACACCTCCCGAGGCACCCACCACATAGCACCGCGGGACCCAACAAAAGCGGAAACGTATGTCTAATCGATGTGAGATTGAAAGCATGTGTACTTTTTCCCGAAACGAACAACCAAGCAGCTTGAAGAGTGCTCACCAAGTGACTTAAGCATTCAAGTAAGCACTCCAACGAAATGGTGGATACGAAATGGAACCCTTAGGTGTCAGGTCAGGCCAGATTAGATCTGTGACTTGCTACAGGTACCATGTAAACCTGTACTAACCTGTTCCATGGTCGGGTTGTCGGCGACTAAACCGTCTCCCCCACCAGGTTTTTTGGTGAGGAGGGTGTTTGGATATGGACACCCAGCAGGATTAAAAACAAAACCTGTCAAAGGGCTGAGGAGCTCCTTGTGAGCCAACATCCATCCATATCGAGTGCCCAAATGTGTCTGCGGACGTCCTCCTGCAGTTGGGTTACTTTTTATTAGGAGGTTGGTGGCAGGATTTGCACTCCGGCCACCGTAAAACCCTTCATTCCGCAAAACACAAAAACGCAAAGAAATCTGAAAACTCACTCCGTGGGAGTACCTCCTGTGCAGCTTCCCTTCACGGGGCAGCTCACCAGATGATGGGATTGGGGCACAGCCTTCGGGACCCAAATCTTTGATGATAGGAGGGAAACCACGGGGTAACATACCCGGGTCAGATTGCGGGACAGTGTGTCGGAGTGGGGCTGAGGTGTCGTCCACCAGACGGCGGTCTCCTTGGGTTAACCTGAGGGGGGTCGTTTTGGGTGGGTGCATGGAATGTCCTATCCCGAATAGAGGATGATCACCTGTCTCTGTTATCATCTGAACTCAAGCGTTTGGACATCGGTATTTCAGCTCTCTCTGAGGTTCGGAGACCGGATTGTGGCGAGATCATGGTGGGTGGTTACATCTACTATTGGTCTGGTCGCTCTGATGGTTACCATTCCCAAGGATTTGCTGTAGCTGTATCCAATGATAATTGAGGTAAAACTGGTCAACGAGCATATTATGAGACTCAGGATTCGTCACTCCTTCGGTGTCATTTCCCTGGTCTCTGTTTATGCTCCGACTGAGGCGAGTTATCTCACCGTGAAGGATGCATTCTACGCCACGCTCGAGTCTGTGGTTGATCAGTGCCCGAGACCAGATACACTTCTCGTCTTGGGGGATTTCAATGCATCGACTGGAACTGAAAGGGATGGTTGCGAGATGTGTGTTGGTTCCCATGGGTCAGGAACTATGAACCAGAATAGCACTAAGTTCCTTGATTTTGCAAGAAGACATGGACTTCGGGTGGCTGGTTCATGGTTTCAATGCCCACAAGCTCATCGCTGGACTTGGTATTCCAACGCTGATGGTGTGGCAAAGGAGATTGACTATGTCCTCGTTGATGGTCGCTGGAGGATGATCCAGAACTGCAGGGTCCACTGGAGTGCTCAGTTCCTCAATACTGACCAAGAAGTTGTTGAAGCAACTCTGAAGTTCCACCTTAAATCCAGGATAATGGTACTATCCCAGCCAAAGCTGGATGTTGGCAAGCTCAAGGATGAGAGCGTAGCTGAGGAGTTTGCGAACAACCTGAGTGGAGATTTGAGGAGTCTGGGTGCTTTGGGAGGTTTTGAAGAGTTGTGGAGTGCCTTCAAGACCACCGTCCTTGATGTTGCCGGTAGATGTCTTGGAACTCACCGCAGGGCAAAGAAGAATTTTCTCTCTCAACGGACACTGGATACCATTGAGCAGAGTCGTAGGGCCAGGCTGAATGGCAGAGCTGAGCTGTTCAGGGAGCTGAGGCGTAAAACTGTACGTGCACTTCGGGTGGACAAGGATGCCTATGTGCGAGGAATCTGTGAGGGGGTAGAGCATCACCTGTGGAAGGGTGATTCTCGTCCTGCTTACATGGGGAATTCGCGCATTGCATTCATCCAAGCCCATCCCTCGGTGTACTGCAATTAGAGCAGAGGGTGGTCGGCTCTTGACAGAGGAGTCTGAAGTGAAGGCCCGCTGGGCTGGTTACTTTGAGCGGTTGTACCAGGCTGATCCACCAGCTGTCGAGTTGGACGTCAGGGGTGTTCCAATCCCTGTTGCTGACCCTCCAATCAGCTGTGGCCCACCTTCGCTTGTAGAAACACAGGCTGCGGTAAACCGGTTGAAATGGGGTAAAGCTCCCGGGATCTGTGGCATCCATGCTGAACTTCTCAAGGCTGATGGAAATGCTGCACTCATGTCGTTGCATGCAGTTCTGTGCTCTGCCTGGAACACAGGTCAGGTCAGGTATGGGAGCATGTACCAGAACAGCGCGTCGCTGCGTCCACTTTCCGCCGGTACTCCAGGGGCCTCCGTCTGGCCATCCCCCAGGCAGATGCCAGGCCCATCCCCATCTCCTTGAGATGATGGTCAACCTGCTGCAACCATGAGGCACGTGGTCAGCCCACTGGCCTCCTCCACTCATGAGACTACCTCGCTGAGAGAATCTGGTGAGCAGGATCAGCGTCAGGAAAACGAGCCACATGTCCATTCAGCCGCAACTGACGCTCACGGACTATGCAGGTAACAAATCTCATCCGAGTCTCTCTCAGCAACCGCTTGTTGGATACAAAATCCGACCAGCGATAGCCAAGGATTCTCCGAAGAGACCTGGTACCAAAGGAATTTAGTCTCCGTCTCAGATCCTTGGTCAGAGTCCAAGTCTCGCACCCATAGAGCAAGACTGGAAGTACCAAGGACCTGAAGACTCGGACTTTCGTCCTCCCGCACAGGTACCGGCAGCGCCACACCCCATGATCCAGTGAATCCATGACTCCCCAGGCCCGACCCAGACGTCTATGACCTCTGACTCGCAGCCAGCAGAGACATGAATATCACTGCCAAGGTAAGTGAATCTCTCCACGACCTCAACATCCTCACCACAAACAGACACAGACAGGACAGCAGCATCCAAGATGTCACCGAAAGCCTGGATCTTAGTTTTGACCGAAGAAACCCGTAATCCCAGGGGGTCCGACTCCTCATTCAGCACCTCGAGGACCCCCAATAGGATGTCTAAAGTCTCCGCAAAGATGACTGCATCGTCTGCAAAATCAAGGTCCGAGATCTTGACATTCCCAAACGATGCACCGCAACTTGATCTCTCCGACATCCTCCCGAAAATCCAGTCCATACAAGTGCTGAAAAGTGTGGGGGCAAGTACACATCCCTGACGAACTCCAGTAACAACTGGAAATAAGTCAGAGGTGGTACCACCACACTTCACAGCACTCTCAGTACCAGAGTAGAGTTCAGACATCAGATCGATCAGTTTTGGTGGCACCCCACGAAGACCAAGAATCCTCCAGAGGACATCCCGATTCACTGAATCAAACGCTTTACAGAGATCAACATAGGCTGCAAGCAGCCCCTGCCGAAACTCTCGTCTGCATTCGGTGAGGACACGAAGTGCAAGGATACGGTCAATCGTTGACCTCTTTGGTGTAAAGCCTGACTGCTCTGGACGCTGGTGTTCAAGCAGATGGTGGCGAACCCTATCAAGAATTATCCGAGCAAAGACCTTGCCCGGCACTGAGAGCAGCGTCACCCCTCGGTAGTTGTTGCAGTCTTGGCGATCACCCTTTCCTTTCCAGAGAGGGACAACAAGGCCCCTCTTCCAGTCAGTTGGGATGATGCCTGTGTTCCAGGCAGAGCACAAAACTGCATGCAACGACACGAGTGCAGCATTTCCACCACCAGCCTTGAGAAGTTCGGCATGGATGCCACAGATCCCTGGAGCTTTGCCCCGTTTCAACTGGTTCACCGCAGCCCGTGTTTCCACAAGTGAAGGTCGACCACAGTTTATTTGAGGGTCAGCAACAGGGATTGTAACACCCTTGACGTCCAACTCGACAGTTGGGGGATCAGCCTGGTACAACCGCTCAAAGTAACCGGCCCAGCAGGCCTTCACTTCAGACTCCTCTGTCAAGAGCCTACCACTCTCTGCTCGAACTGCAGTGCTCCGAGGGATGGGCTTGGATGAACGTAATGCGCGAATTCCCCTGTAAGCAGGACGAGAATCACCTATCCACAGGTGATGCTCTACCCCCTCACAGATTCCTCGCACATAGGCCTCCTTGTCCACCCTCATTGCACGTACAGTTTTACGCCTCAGCTCCCTGAACAGCTCAGCTCTGCCATTCAGCCTGGCCCTGCGACTCTGATCAATGGTATCCAGTGTCCCTCGAGAGACAAAATTATTCTTTGCCCTGCGGTGCGTTCCAAGACATCCACTGGCAACATCAAGGACGGTGGTCTTGAAGGCGCTCCACAACTCTTCAGGACCCCCCAAAGCACCCAGACCCCCCAAGTGTCCACTCAGCCTGTTCGCAAACTCCTCAGCTACTCTCTCATCCCTGAGCTTGGCAACATCCAGCCTAGGCTGGGATGGTACCATTCTCCAGGATTTAAGGTGCAGCTTTGGAGTTGCTACAACAAGCCTGTGGTCAGTATTGAGGAACTGAGCACTCCGGTAGACCCTGCAGTTCTGGATCATCCTCCAACGACCGTCAATGAGGACATGGTCAATCTCCTTTGCCACACCGCCAGCATTGGAATACCAAGTCCAGCGATGAGCTTGTGGGCGCTGAAACCATGAACCAGCCACCCTAAGTCCATGTCTTCTTGCAAAGTCAAGGAACTTAGTGCTATTCTGGTTCATAGTTCCTGACCCATGGGGACCAACACACACCTGATAACCATCCCTCTCAGTTCCAGTCGATGCATTGAAATCCCCCAAGACTAGAAGTGTATCTCGTCTGGGGCACTGATCAACCACAGACTCGAGTGTGGTGTAGAATGCATCCTTCACGGTGAGATCACTCACCTCAGTCGGAGCATAAACAGAGACCAGGGAAATGACACCTAAGGAGTGACGAATCCTTAATCTCATAATACGCTCGTTGACCGGTGTTATCTCAATTATCATTGGGGTCAGCTTATTGGACACAGCTACAGCAACTCCTTGGGTATGGTAACCATCAGAGCGACCAGACTAATAGTAGGTGTAACCACCCACCATTATCTCGCCGCAATCCGGTCTCCGAACCTCAGAGAGAGCTGCAATCCCGATGTCCAAACGCTTGAGCTCAGATGATAACAGAGACAGGTGATCATCCTCTCTGAGGGATAGGACATTCCAGGCACCCACCCGAAGGGACCGCCTCAGGTTTACCCAAGGAGACCGCCGTCTGGTGGATGACACCTCAGCACCACTCCGACACACTCTCCCGCAATCTGACCCAGGGATGTTACCCCGTGGTTTCCCTCCGATCAAAGATTGGGGGTCCCGAAGCCTTTGCCGCAATCCCGTCATCCGGTGAGCTGCCCTGCGAAGGGAAGCTGCACAGGAGGTACTCCCACGGAGTGGGTTTTCAGATTTTTTTGCGTTTTTACGTTTTGCGGAATGAAGGGTTTTACGGTGGCCGGAGTGCAAATCCTGCCACCAACCTCCTAAGAAGAAGTAACCCAACTGCAGGAGGACGTCTGCAGACACAGTTTGGCACTAGATATGGATGGCCGTTGGCTCACAAGGAGCTCCTCCGCCCTTTGAACACTTTGAACCTGAACCCTCCGCTCTCCTCCTCCTGGAACACAGGCATCATCCCAACTGGCTGGAAGAGGGGCCTTGTTGTCCCTCTCTGGAAAGGGAAGGGTGATCGCCAAGACTGCAACAACTACCGAGGGGTGACACTGCTCTCAGTGCCCGGAAAGGTCTTTGCTTGGATAATTCTTGATAGGGTTCGCCACCATCTGGTTGAGCACCAGCGTCCAGAGCAGCAAGGCTTTACACTAAAGAGGTCAACGATTTACCATATCCTCGCTCTTCGGGTCCTCACCGAACGCAGACGAGAGTTTCGATAGGGGCTGCTTGCAGCCGATGTTGATCTCTGTGAAGCGGTCGATTCAGTGAATCGGGATGCCCTCTGGAGGATTCCTGGTCTTCGTGGGGTGCCACCAAAACTGATCGATCTGATGTCTGAACACTACTCTGGTATTGAGAGTGCTGTGAGATGTGGTGGTACGATCTCTGACTTATTTCCAATTGTTACTGGAGTTCGTCAGGGGTGTGTACTGGCCCCCACACTTTTCAGCACGTGTATGGACTGGATTCTAGGGAGGATGTTGGAGAGATCAAGCTGCGCTGCATCTTTTGAGAATATCAAGATCTCTGACCTTTATTTCGCAGATGATGCAGTCATCTTTGCGGAGACTTTAGATGTCCTTTTGGGGGCCCTCGAGGTGCATAATGAGGAGTCGGAGCCGCTGGGATTATGGGTTTCGTGGGTCAAAACTAAGATCCAGGCTTTCAATGCCATCTTGGATGCTTCTGTTCTGTTTATGCCTGTTTCTGGTGAGTTTGTTGAGGTCATGGAGAGATTCACTTACCTTGGCAGTGATATTCATGTCTCTGCCAGCTGTAAGTGAGAGGTCAATAGATGTCTGGGTCAGGCCTGGGGAGTCATGGATTCACTGGATAATGGGGTGTGGCGCTGCCGCTACCTGTGCGGGAGGACGAAAGTCTGAGTCTTCAGGTCCTTGGTTCTTCCAGTCTTGCTCTATGGATGCGAGACTTGGACTCTGACCAAGGATCTGAGATGGAGAGTTATATTAATTCCTTTGGTACCAGGTCTCTTCGGAGAATCCTTGGCTATCGCTGGTCAGACTTTGTGTCCAACGAGCGGTTTCTGAGAGAGACTCAAATGAGATTTGTTACCTGCATATTCCGTGAGCATCAGCTGCGGCTGTATGGACATGTGGCTCGTTTTCCTGACGCTGATCCTGCTCACCAGATTCTCTCAGCGACGGAGTCTCGTGAGTGGAGGAGGTCAATGGGCTGATCACGTGCATACCAAGACCTGTTGCTACGACGGACCCTGAGGCCCCCGGACCTTGGATAACTCCCCGAACCACAGATAACTCAATGGCCCAGAGGGTTGTCAACAAATTCCGGTCAAAGTAATTACACGGAGCAGGGTACTGCCAGTCACATTACCCAGTGAAGTCCAGTCACATTACCTACTAAAGTCCATGTTCTATGACGTCATGATTTGGTTGCATTTTTGCGACCTTTGAATTATGGCCGAAAATATCTCGAGAACAAAAAATACTACTCCTCCAGTTTTTTGATATGTTATAGTAGACCGTATGAACTCATTTTCATGCAAGATCAGGTCAAGGTCATGAGGTCTTCAAGGTCAAGGTCAAATGTCATGTCCAAAAATCATCCACCCCTAACTTAACTAGATCGACGAACCGATGCTGGATTTGCATTCTATGGACAATTACCTTTCCAACGACACCAAAATAATGGAGATAGGGCAAGGGGTTTCTGAGATGAGGATTTGAATTTTGGTGGAAACGCGACATTCGTCGAAAAGGTCAAAAGTTCTCAAGGTCATATCTCGTCAACCCCTAGTCCGATTTAGCTAAAAAAAATTGTATGTGAACATAGACTATCATATGTAACATACATGCAGAAAATTAGCCAAATCTGAGGGGGTCGGGTTTCAACCCTTGGGTGAATTGAGGGAGAATGACCCAAGACAGAAAGATCACGACCTGCCTGCAGTGAGAGAGTGAGAAGCCCAAAGACTCGGCCTCATCACAGGAGATGCCCATGATTCAAAATGCCTTGGTTTCCATAGCCTGAAGCCGAGAAAGGTGAGAGGCTGGAGCATCAGCCCAGAGGGGAGAGCAGTACACCACCAGGCTGTGGACGAAAGCTTTGTATGTGGTTAGGAGCTCAGGTGGGCCAAGGAAGAACTTTGCACAATGGAGGATGCCCAGTCGGCGACTGGCTTTGGAGGCCATGTTGGAAATGTGGCTTTCCCAGGAAAGATCATGGCAGATATTGAGACCCAGAAGCTTGAAAGAAAGGACTTCTTCCAGAGTATTGTTGAGAAAGTAGATGGGGGAGTTTTTCAAACGGTCCTTTCGGAGAGACATAGTGAGAGTGTGAGATTTGTCCGGATTGAAAGACATGTTCCACGTGTTGGACCAGTTTGTGATTTTACCAATAACTGCAGTGAGTGAAGAAGCTGCTGCTTGCCGGTCTGAGGGATGTCAGATGGTACGGCAGAGGGTGGAGTCATCAGTAAAGAGATAAAGAGGATTTTCCAGGGAGTTGGAGAGATCATTGATGAAAACCAGAAAAAGAACAGGGCCCAGAACGCTCCCTTGATGAACTCCAGCCTGGACAGGAAGAGCGGATGAAAGAACTCCATTTAGGGCCACACGTTGACTGTGACAGGAGAGGACGTCTGCAAACCATGAGTGAAGATGGCCTTGGATACCATGGGAAGAGAGTTTGGTGAGCAGGGCAGGGTGCCAGACTGTGTCAAAAACATGCGATATGTCGAGGGATATGGCCCTAATTTCATGTCCGGTATTAAGGACGTCCATCCATTGTTGGGAGAGCAGAAGCAGCATATTCTGGGTAGAGTAACCTGGTCTGAAACCCAATTAATGATCGGAAATCAAGCCATTGGAGAAGAGGAAGGATTTAATGTCTGAAGCGATCATGGATTCCATAACCTTGCTCATGATTGGCAGAAGGCTGATTGGTCTGTAGTTGCAGGGATCTGTTTTTGCACCTTTTTATGCAGGGCAGTGATGTTTGCTGATTTCCAAGCAGATGGCAGATGACCTTGAGCAAATGAGGGTGAATAAAACAGAGAGAGGGTGAGCAAGAGCAGAGGAACAGGTTTTTAGGACACGTGGGGTGATGCCGTCTGGTCCGGTTGCAGAATCGAGTCGAGATTTGACAATAAGCTCTCCACCTTGTCAGGAGAAAAGGACACAGAATCAATGGACAGTTGGGTGCGACTGGGTAAGGTGGATAGAGAAGGCGATGGGTGTTGGACACAAGCTTTTTATGCAAACACCGAGTTTAGGCATTCAGCCTTTTCACGTGCGGTGTCAGCAGTGCGGCCATTAGAGGTAAGGGAGGGATGGAGGGGGAACATACACCAGAAACAGATTTGGTTAGACCCCACCAGGATTTGGAGGAGGGAGAGAGGTTTGAGAGGTCAGACTTGAGCTTCGAAAGATGTTGTTTTCTGGCTCTCCTGAGGGTAGATACACACTTGTTCCAAGCTTTATGGAAGGAACAGAAATTACCCTCAGTTGTGTTTTCTTTCTATGAGGCAAAGGCAAGTTGATTCAGGACAACTGCCTTGCCACAAGCTTCAGTGAACCAAGGGCAGGAGGAAGGGTAGGACAACACAGAGACAGAGAGAGAAAGAGAAAGAGAAAGAGAAAGAGAAAGAGAAAGAGAAAGAGAAAGAGAAAGAGAAAGAGAAAGAGAAAGAGAAAGAAAAAGAGAAAGAGAAAGAGAAAGAGAAAGAGAAAGAGAAAGAGAAAGAGAAAGAGAAAGAGAAAGAGAAAGAGAAAGAGAAAGAGAAAGAGAAAGAGAGAGAGAAGAGAGAGAGAGAGAGAGAGAGAGAGAGAGAGAGAGAGAGAGAGAGAGAGAGAGAGAGAGAGAGAGAGAGAGAGAGAGAGAGAGAGAGAGAGAGAGAGAGAGAGAGAGAGCAAGTTTCTTTGAAATAATTCTCAGGATGAGTTGATGTTGGAGAAAGTAGTGATAGGAGACCAGTCTATAAGTTTGATGGCTGCTTGAGGACCCTGCCAGCCGGCTTGAGTGAAATGCCAAACTTGACGGTGCTGAGTTGGTTCTCTGATTACACCCAGAGGGATGTTCACTTTGACAAGCACGTGGTCAGAAGAACCAATTGATGGTCAGAAGAACCAAAGAATGGTTGATGGAAAGTCCTGTTCACTTCCGCCTTTCTGCTTCTTCTTCACATCAGCTTTCTTCCATCCCCCCACAAGTCTCCTCTCTCTCTCTCTCTCTCTCTCTCTCTCTCTCTCTCTCTCTCTCTCTCTCTCTCTCTCTCTCTCTCTCTCTCTCTCTCTCTCTCTCTCTCTCTCTCTCTCTCTCGCTCTGTCTCTGTCTCTCTCTCTCTGTCTCTGTCTCTGTCTCTGTCTGTGTCTGTGTCTCTGTCTCTCTGTCTCTGTCTCTGTCTCTGTCTCTGTCTCTGTCTCTGTCTCTGTCTCTCTGTCTCTCTGTCTCTCTCTCTCTCTCTCTCTCTCTCTCTCTCTCTCTCTCTCTCTCTCTCTTTAATCTGCAGCCAATTGAGGCAGTTCCATGATGTCACTTGTGGAAATTGGCACGCCATTCTGAGGGAGCTTTCAATGCAGCCCCACCCCTTCCTTTCTGCACCCAAGGCCGTGACCAGAGCCCCCGACCCCTCCCTCATGCACAATAATTCACTCGTACAGTTCAGCAATGTACCACACCTGTGAAAAGTGCCGCACCTTGCAGACCAGGAACACCAAGCATTGCGCGCTGTGCCGTGCACATGTATATAAAATGGAGTGAAAAATGGAGAGAGACTCTACCGGACCGAGGGATGACTGAACGGCTGCAGGGGTGAAGGTAGAATTGTTGAAAGGATGTTTGATGAAGGGGAGGTAATTCGTGGATTGAAAAAGGCAGAGTAGGGAAATGGTCCGATTGTGTGAAGGAGGAAGGATGGAAATTTACAGAGGGATTGAACAGAATGAGGGTGTGAAGAAAGAAAGATTGAAAGTACCAGAGTTGGAGGGGGGAGACATTAAACTGGAAAAATACAGCCGAGCCAATGCATGTCCACCCAAACAACCTTTGACAAGGGACCAAGGACTGTCTACACAAAGACTAATGAAATAACTGATCCTCAGGCCACCTACGTGTTCATGTATGCTCTTCCCCGGGGTAGGTTTTCCAAACCTGACAATATAAAGGAAAAATTCCCAACCCAATTATAAACTACAGTGGTGAGAACAAGTATTTGATACACTGCCGATTTTGCAGGTTTTCCCACTCACAAAGCACGTAGAGGTCTGTAATTTTTTTATCAAAGGTACACTTCAACTGTGAAAGACGGAATCTAAAACAAAAATAATGAAAATCACATTGTATGATCTTTAAATAATTAATTTGCATTTTATTGCATGAAATAATTATTTGATACATGAGAAAAACAGAACGTAATATTTGGTACAGAAACCTTTGTTTGCAATAACAGAGATCAGATGTTTCCTGTAGTTCTTAACCAGGTTTGCACAGACTGCAGCAGGGATTTTGGCCCACTCCTCCATACAGATCTTCTCCAGATCCTTCAGGTTTTGGGGCTGTCGCTGGGCAACACAGACTTTCAGCTCCCTCCAAAGATTTTCTATTGGGTTCAGGTCTGGAGACTGGCAAGGCCACTCCAGGACCTTGAGATGCTTCTTACGGAGCCACTCCTTAATTGCCCTGGCTGTGTGTTTGGGGTCGTTATCATGCTGGAAGACCCAGCCACGCCCCATCTTCAATGCTCTTGTTGAGCGAAGGAGGTTGTTGGCCAAGATCTCGCAATACATGGCCCCATCCATCTTCCCCTCAATACGGTGCAGTCGTCCTGTCCCCTTTGCAGAAAAGCATCCCCAAAGAATGATGTTTCCACCTCCATGCTTCACGGTTGGGATGGTGTTCTTGGGGTTGTACTCATCCTTCTTCTTCCTCCAAACACGTGAGTGGAGTTTAAACCAAAAAGCTCTATTTTGGTCTCATCAGTCCACATGACCTTCTCCCATTCCTCCTCTGGATCATCCAGATGGTCATTGGCAAACTTCAGACGGGCCTGGACATGCGCTGGCTTGAGCAGAGGGACCTTGTGTGCGCTGTAGGATTTTAATCCATGACGGCGTCGTGTGTTACTAATGGTTTTCTTTGATACTGTGGTCCCAGCTCTCTTCAGGTCATTGACCAGGTCCTGCCATGTAGTTCTGGGCTGATCCCTCACCTTTCTCATGATCATTGAGGCTCCACGAGGTGAGATCTTGCATGGAGCCCCAGACCGAGGGAGATTGACTGTTATCTTGAACTTCTTCCATTTTCTAATAATTGCACCAACAGTTGTTGCCTTCTCACCAAGCTGCTTGCCTGTTGTCCTGTAGCCCATCCCAGCCTTGTGCAAGTCTACAATTTTGTCCCTGATGTCCTTCGACATCTCTCTGGTCTTGCCCATTGTGGAGAGGTTGGAATCTGATTGATTGAGTGTGGACAGCTGTCTTTTATGCAGATAACGAGTTTAAACAGGTGCAGTTAATACAGGTAATGAGTGGAGAATGGGAGGGTTTCTTAAAGACAAAACTAACAGGTATGTGAGAGCCGAAATTCTTCCTGGTTGGTAGGTGATCAAATACTTATTTCATGCAATAAAATGCAAATTAATTATTTAAAAATCATACAATGTGATTTTCAGGATTTTTGTTTTAGATTCCGTCTTTCACAGTTGAAGTATACCAATGATAAAAATCACAGACCTCTACTTGCTTTGTAAGTGGGAAAACCTGCAAAATCGGCAGTGTATCAAATACTTGTTCTCCCCACTGTATATGATTTGTGATTCACAGGCATGGTGTTGATAAACAAAGTGACGTCACTGAGATGGACGTTAAGCTGGATATCCCATCTGCTGGAGGTAGCTGGTGGACATCGAACATCCCTTGGTATATTTGGCAAAGATGGATAAGTTGGTTCTAACCTTCTCAGGATTTATCATAAATTCCTGCCCTAACCTACAGGGGCACTGCATCAGCTGCACAATAGCAATCCTGAGCAGTAATGCAAACCAGCAGCAACACACTGCTCATGAGTTGTGACAAAGATCGAGGGGATGTGGGATTAAATATTGTATTCTTCATTTCAATAAAATTTTCCGATCTCCCCAAGACCCCGAGAGATGACACTGAACTTCCTTGGGTGAACAAATCCATCTGGAGCTTTCCAGTGGGAAAATGATCATTTATCAAAATGAGTAAAATAATTGGATCCACCACAGTGTCCAGGTCAGTACCACACATCTCAATAAGAGTGCAACAGTTAAACACACACAAGTTGTTCATCTGTTCCATTCTTGCAAGTGGCAGCAAGGTAACTATCATTTATTAGAGTGCCACTGATGCTGTGCCCCCTCTACCAGAACAATGGAACTCCTTTCACCAACGTCAGAAGGATGACAGGCTCAGTCAAACCCAGATGATATTAATTCAGCAGACAATAGGGCTTGAACTCAGGACCCCGGGATCCGAAGCCAACCACTCCAACCACGAAGCCAACACCAGGCTTAATTGTTCACCTGATAAGGATGAACTCCAACAATCTACATTCATGAACATTTATAGGAACAGTGTACCTGCGGTTTGTTACACAATCAAACTCTTCCTTCACTTTCCAAGGAAACTTCACATCTTACTGGAGATAAACATGATAATGATGATGGAGAGAAGATATTTTCCCATCGAATCAGGTTTGTAAAGGTGAACCAGGTTTGTTAAGGTGAACAGTTAAATTTGAACAAGATTTACCATGACACATCACCATACATTATATCTGAATCAAAGTACTTCAACTACCGACGAAATAATGTCATAATTTACAAACCACAACACTAAGAATAAAGTTTGAAAAGAATAATTTTTATAAAAATCCTAAGACTCATGGAGGAGCTGTTACACACAAATCATGTACTCTCATGCAGACAGAAATGGCAGATAACACAAGACTTGACATCGGACAAACATGACGTTGATCTTGGGAGAAGGAACTTCCATGAACACACTGGGTGCTGGTGCTATCATCTAATGGTGGTGATTTCCTCTCTGCAGTCAGTGGGGAACCTTGAGGGAGAAATTTCCCTCCTCATTGGATGGCAACCCATGGGGTTTATCCATGTTCTATCATCTAAATGCTGAACATCAAGTGAGGAATCATCACGTCCTATTTTATAATCCTTGGTTTCACTCGGTCAGGGTTCGACCCACCGACCTCCCAGACTCTGAACAGGCACTCTACCATGACATCACCGAGTCTGGAAAGTTCTCCAGTATTGGAGAAAAATGTTTGTGTTTAGTTCAGAGAACCTTGAATAACCTTTTATAAGGGAAAGTCATGACAAATCGATTCTCACTTTAAAAAAAAAACAAAACCAAAGAAAACAAACATTCGTGGAATTCCTTACACAAATCGACATTCGATGAGACATTGAGTTTCACAACATTCCGTATTATCCTGTAAACCTTCTTATTCCCCAGAAGTTGGACCCCCATTACCCTATTAATGTGTACAAACTAATATCGCACTCCATGGGTTTAACAATCATGATCCATAAAGATAACATTTTGTTTTGGAAAGAAAAGGATCATTGGGATCAAATCAAACCATTCCACCATCCTGGGTGAGAAGGATAATAATTAATTAACATTGATGATGATTCCACAACTTCAGGACTCACCTGTGGAGGTGAAAAACAAATCCATTAAGAGGATCATGAGAACATCTCGAAGAAATAATCTCTTCATCAACTTGAACATCTTCATCATGTTCGGTTTGTGGTTTCTAATCTCTCACAAAACTTCACGAGATCTGGTGATGTTCTCAACGAGAACAAATCGGAAAAATGTTCAAAACACGAGTTAGTAATTCACAAATAGACAAAATAACACAAGATGAGAAATCACAATCACAAGATAAGATAAACAAAGCGAGTGTGTCGTGGATATAACTCGTTATCCTCCACTGGAATGGATCATCGTGGAATTGAACACAAAACATGTAAAGTCTATGGAAAACCCAGTTCAGAAATGTTATCAAATCTGCATCTGAGAATCAATAATAATAATTTTTTTCAATTACACATGAATACAGGAAGCCTGGTGTTGGCTTAGTGGTTACGGTGGCGGCTTGGGATCCCGGGGTCCTGAGTTCAAGCCCCGTTGGCTGCTGAATTAACACCAGGGGGTTGACTCAGCCTGTCATCCATCTGAGGTTGGCGAAATGAGTACCAGTGTACTGGTCCCGGTGTATGCCCCGGTTAGAATAGGTGTACCATATCCATGTGTGTCGTAAGAGGCGACCAGGGTTGGCGTCAGGAAGGGCATCCAGCCATAAAACATTGCCTCAAGAAGAAGCCAAACCTCTGCACAGCAGGGAAAAATGGCTGTAAAAACGGTCATTTTTTTTTTTTTACACATGTATACAGGGGGCTGCAAAAGTAGGTATACAGTAAGGTATACGTTGTTTTCATTACTGTATACCTACTTTTGCAGCCCCTTGTATACTCGTATGTGTGTGTATATACATATATATATATATATATATATATATATATATATATATATATATATATATATTTGTCGATGTAATCCTGTACTATTCTCTCCCATTCAATATATCGGTTCATGAGGAGACTCCGGACGGACGGACAAGTCGCAAACTATTAGGTAGAGCTGATTTCCTTTGGGACAAAAACAAACATCACCGAGTTCTGAACACGAGTGAAGGGAAACAAGGACCCCCGGACCCCCCACGGTCCCCCCTGATAACCGAGCGAGGGAAAGAGTAGAGAGACGAGACCGAGGGTCCTTCCCTTGATATCAAATTAAACTCTTCATCTTATTTTCACCTCATCAACATCATGTGTTTATTTGGAAATGTCATTTATATGAAACAGAAAACATGCACCGACAGGGGCATCGAGAGGCAGCACCAGCCCGGAGGAAAACAACCTCGGGACACACACACACACACACACACACACACACACACACACACACACACACACACACACACACACACGCGCACACACACACACACACACACACACACACACACACACGCACACACACGCACACACACACACACGCACACACACACACACAAGCGCACACACACACGCACACACACACAAGCGCACACACACACGCGCACACACGCACACACACACACTTTCTCTCGAACATTTGTATAAAAATTACTTTCAGGACAAGCTCGGGTCCCTCAATGGACCACGGGCAGTGACCCCCCCACCCCGACCCCTCCCTCTCGACGCCCTTGCGTACCGAGCACCTCTCGGGTCACCGGGTCAGGATCATCAACGGAAGGTTGTTGCCGATGTCCCAGTGGGTGAAGTGTAAAGACAAGGAACGTTGTGGGAATTAAATAAACTGAGTGGGCGTGGCCCGGGATCGATTTCAACCAACACTGGGCGGGGCCTGCAGGTGTCCACAGGATACTGGGAAAGGTGGAGATTAACACTTTGTGGCGAAGCAGATCATGGTCCACGTGGAAACCTGTTTGAACATGGGGAGAGGAGGGGAGGGGGAGGGGGAAGAGACCCGATTTTATTAAATAAATAATAATAACACACGTTGTACATCTGATGAGGGTGATCAAAATCAGAATAACTCGTCCTGATGGTGAAGGTTAATGTCGATGTTCGCTGGCAGACAAGTAAACCGGTCGGTGTCGATGTCCCTTGGTAGACAAGTAACAGATGGATTAAATAAACACGACGTTGATCAGGTTATTGTAACCGACGTTGGAGAGATTAAAACGTTGACGTTTCGGGTTTTAATCCATCGTTCGTGCTCCACAACATTTCATCCACAGGGGTCTTGGAACCTGGAATGTCGGACTCCAAGGTGGAGGAACCTGGAATGTCGGACCCCAAGGTGGAGGAACCTGGAATGTCGGACCCCAAGGTGGAGGAACCTGGAACGTCGGACCCCAAGGTGGAGGAACCTGGAATGTCGGACCCCAAGGTGGAGGAACCTGGAATGTCGGACCCCAAGGTGGAGGAACCGATTGAAAGGTTGTTTTGATCAATCAATCACACAAGGAATCATTTGTTTATGAATCCAGTTTTTTATAATTATTCAAACAATACAATAATTTTCCCTCAAGCTCCTTGAGCGAGTATGGACACGTGTGCATGTTTGTGTTTGTGCGTGTGCGTGTGTGTGTGTGTGTGTGTGTGTGTGTGTGTGTGTGTGTGTGTGTGTGTGTGTGTGTGTGTGTGTGTGTGTGTGTGTGTGTGTGTGTGTGTGTGTGTGTGTGTGTGTGTGTGTGTGTGTGTGTGTGTGTGTGTGTGTGTGTGTGTGTGTGTGTGTGTGTGTGTGTGTGTGTGTGTGTGTGTGTGTGTGTGTGTGTGTGTGTGTGTGTGTGTGTGTGTTTGTCACAATCTCAGGAAAGCTTTCACTTCTGAATTATTTTTGCACAAAACAAGCACAAGTTTGGGAACTTTATTAATTTATTAAACACAGAGAGAACGTCTCTGGAAGAAAACTCACAGAGTAAAAACAAAAAACGTTTCAATTCTTAATTAAAGTTATTATCAACAAAGGCAACATTGTTATTCTCCATAAATTATATGATAAAGTACAAAACAACAGGATTCGAACCTACAACACTCACATCACATCATCCACCCAGTGTTTAATCCATTAAACAAAACGATAATTGGATTCTCAGATCAGTTTTGAACTTCCAGGATTGTTTCATAATCTTGAAATAATAAAAAAGGAACAGGGTTCGATTCACGACCCGATTATAATCTCTCTGATTGATACAGTCTTGGTTCGATTCCTGACCTGATAATAAACTCTCTAATTGATACAGTCTGAGTTCGATTCCCGAACCCATTATAATCTCTCTAATTGATACAGTCTGGGTTCGATTCCCAAACCCATTATAAGTAGTTGCACCAATGAGTAGGTAACGCGGCTGTGGATATGAGGACCCTGCTCAGTGCAATTGCTTTTGCCAATGTCCACGGTTGCTTGATAAACCATCAGGCAGCCAGCGTGAAGCATGCCACCCTAACCATGAAGCCAACACCAAGCATAATGCCACACAGCACACTATAATTCCACCAAAACCGAGCAAAATATTTATACAAGGTGTTCCAAAAAGATCAGGACAGCTTTGGTTGTTAATGTATTTAGAACCACAAATGCTACAATGATAACCTTTGGTTTATATGATACAGAAACTCATAAACGTTTGTGCACACCATCAATACCCTTCAATGTGAGCTCTGTTTGTCGTGCGCAGGACATAAAGGCAGTCCACAAGTTATTTCCATGTTCGGCTCAGCATGTTTGCATCCACCAGTGTGCATGCAGCTGTGATCTGAGAACGAAGATCCTACAGGTTTGCCACCTTGGTGTTGTAGATAACATCTTTGACAAACCCCCACAGAAAAAAATAAAGGGAGTTTATGTTTGGTGATCGTGGGGGCCAGGAATATTTTCATTCAGGGATGGCTCGAACAACTAAGGCCCAATGAAGGTGAGTGCCCTCCTGTTGAAAAATGATATCAGGTTGCAGGTCTTTAATCTGGAGGAAGGCAAATCCTTCCAACACGTTCATGTAAATTGTTGAGGTCACTGTATCCTCCACAAAGAAAAACGGACCCACCAAGCAGTCATGGAGAAGGCCTCACCACACTGACCTTTGGATTGTCACATTTGTGTTCAATGACCACGTGTTGGAGCCGATGGGATTACGGGTTTCCTGGGTCAAAACTAAGATCCAGGCTTTCAATGACATATTGGATGCTGTTTTCCTGTCTGTGCCTGTTTGTGATGAGCGTGTTGAGGTCATGGAGAGATTCACTTACCTTGGCAGTGATATTCATGTCTCTGCTGGCTGTGAGTCAGAGGTGAATAGACGTCAGGGTCGGGACTGGGGAGTCATGAATTCACTGGATAATGGAGTGTGGCACTGCCGGTACCTGTGCGGGACGATGAAAGTCCGAGTCTTCAAGTCCTTGGTGCTTCCAGTCTTGCTCTATGGATGCGAGACTTGGACTCTGACCAAGGACTTGAGATGGAGACTTAAATCCTTTGGTACCAGGTCTCTTCGGAGAATCCTTGGCTATCGCTGGTCAGAGTTTGTGTCCAACGAGTGGTTGCTGAGAGAGACTCAAATGAGATTTGTTACCTGCATAGTCCGTGAGCATCAGCTGCGGCTGTATGGACATGTGGCTCGTTTTCCTGACGCTGATCCTGCTCACCAGATTCTCTCAACGAGGGAGTCTCCTGAGTGGAGGAGGCCAATGGGCCAACCACATGCCTCGTGGTTGCAACAGGTTGATCGGCATCTCAAGGAGATGGGGATGGGCAAGGCATCTGCCTGGGGGATGGCCAGACGGAGGCCCATGGAGTACCGACAGAAAGTGGACACAGCGACATGCTGCTCTGGTGCATGCTCCCATTCCTGACCTGACCTTTGGGGGTGACAGGAGAGGAAGTCTGTGAGCCATGAGTGGAGATGTCCTTGGATATCATCGGAAGAGAGTTTGGTGAGAAGGGCCGGGTGCCAGAACGCATCTAAAGCACACTACCTGTCGAGAGAGATGGCTCTGATTTCATGTCTGGCATTGAAGATCTCCATCCATTGTTGGGAGAGCAGAATCAGCATATCCAGGGTAGAGTGACCTGGTCTGAATCCAAATTGATGATCCGAAATCAAGCCATTGGAGAAGAGGAAGGATTTAATGGTTGAAGCGATGATGGATTCCATAACATTGCTGATGATTGGGAGAGGGCTGATTGCTCTGGAGTTGTGGGGATCTGTTTTTGCACCTTTTTATGCAGGGCAGTGATGTTTGCTGATTTCGAAACTGATGGCATATGACCTTGGGCAAATGAGAGGGTGAATAGAACAGAGAGAGGGTGAGCAAGAGCAGCATAGCAGGTTTTTAGAACACGTGGGCTGATGCTGTCTGGACCGGTTGCAGAATCTGATTCAAGCTTTGACAGCAAGCTCTCCACCTTGTCACGAGAAAAGGACACATAGTCCAGGGACAATTGGTTGCGACTGGGTAAGGTGGGTAGAGAAAGTGATGGGTTTGGGACACAAGATTTAGATGCAAACACCGAGTTTAGGCATTCAGCCTTTTCATGTGTTGTGTCAGCTGTGTGGCCATTTGAGGTAAGAGAGGGAATGGAGGGGGAACATACACCAGAAGCTGACTTAACTCGATGTCACCAGGATTTGGAGGAGGGGGACAGGTTTGAGAGTTCAAACTTGAGATTTGAAAGATGTTGTTTTCTGGCTCTCGTGAGGTCGACATACACTTGTTCCAACGTTTTTGGAAGGAACTGAGATTGCCTTCAGTTGGATTTTCTTTCCATGCCTTATTCCAGTTAATCCTTTTATTTTCTCTATAATTTGGTCCTTTTGTAAGGAATACAAGTAAGTCCAAAAGTAATCCCTTCTCCCTCCCTTCACTCATTCCCTTCTCCCTCCCTTCACTCATTCCCTTCTCCCTCCCTTCACTCATTCCCTTCTCCCTCCCTTTACTCATTCCCTTCTCCCTCCCTTTACTCATTCCCTTCTCCCTCCCTTCACTCATTCCCTTCTCCCTCCCTTCACTCATTCCCTTCTCCCTCCCTTCACTCATTCCCTTCTCCCTCCCCTCCCTCCCCTCCCTCCCCTCACTCATTCCCTTCTTCCTCCCCTCACTCTGTTCCCCTCTTTCTCACTCCCTCCCCTTCTCTCACCGATCTGCATCGTTCACGACCAAAAATGGTGACTAAAATGCATTTTACCTTTTCAAAAATAACCGTACGATTTTCTTCTGTTTTTTTGAAACCGGGTCTTAAACCATCTGAACCACGATGGAAAATGAAATTGGATGTCGAATTTGAATTAAGATTGAAGCTTTGAGTGAGTCGGAAAGCGCAAGCCTCACAAAAGAGGCCTCTGGAACCTTAAACGTACATGGAGTATAGAAATATGGCGGTGGTGGCGGTGGTGGTGGTGGTGTCGAAATTGTGGGCGGAGTCAGGTGAATTCTCCAACCAATGGGTGGAACTCCCACAGACGAACACACTCAAAGCTCCTTTTATGGTGTGGGGAAAAAAATCCACCATAACCACACTGGGTGGTGAAATGGTGAGAAGTTCTTCTCCAAATCTGGGAGGACAGTGGTTCAAACCTTGACTGAGTGAAACCAAAAACTGAAAGAATGGTATTTGTTGCTTCCTTTCTTGAAGTGAATCATGTAAAAGGTTTGAGAACGTTTAGAAAGGTCAAACAATGCTGGGAAAGCAATGGTAAACCACCCAGGATAACCCTTGCCAATGAAGTTCTTCGTCCACTCCATGATGAGTGCAGTACATCAAAATAAAAACATCATACCCGAAACTGTATTCACTTGATTAGTTTTTAAACCTGATGGATTGTTAACTCTTAACTTACACACATACTTAGTCTTCTCAAGACAAGACATTTTAATCACATTTATTTCAAGGCACAAGGGAATATAAAAAAAGATTCTGGTTAATAAACATGAGAACACCACGATCTTTGGCATGTTCCTTTACATGTGGAATATTTCATACACCATCTTTGTCATTTTAAAATATTTTCTCGGAAAATACTGATGAATTATTTATAAAATAGTTCCTGTAAACAATGAAGAAAGCAGCTGAACCTGAAAGCTTTGTCTGTGCTCGAAATTGGAAACACACCTGTTGAGACTCCGATCGAGCATGTTCATCACCAGAGGCATAACTACCAGCATTTTTTTTTTTTAACCTTTACAGGTTGTAACCTGGACTATGATGAATGATTCACAGTGTGAGCTATTTGTTACAATGCTTTTTGTGTCATCCCATGTTCAGTTCTCCCAGAACCGAAACGTGTGTCAAGAGGCAAAGAGAAACATGGGTTACATCAGGAGAAAGGGGCGACATGAAGGAAGGAATAAATGTTGAGGATTCTGTATGGGGAGAGATTAGAGATTGTAAAAACAGTAAGATCCTGGTAGGATGCTTTTATAGGGCTCTGGGTGGGAAGGAAGAGGAGGAAGGAGGTTAACATGAAGAATGTAAAAGGACATGTGGTAAGGGAAGAGGATTCATGATGGGGGATTTTAACTTGTCAGGGATAGATTGGGTCCAGGAACAGGGAAAGGGTAGAGTGGATGAGGATTTCCTAGTTTTAGTCCAGGATTGCTTTTTAACCCAGTTTGTAGATAAGCCCACGAGGGGGAGTGCAGTGCTAGACCTCCTTTAATGGAACGATCCCAATATGGTGGAGGAGGTGAAAGTCGGGGAGCATTGAGGAGCAAGTAACCATAATTTTGTGCGTGCAAAGATTCTGTTGAGGGTTAGAGTTCAGGATAGAAGGGTAAGGTTATTAGATTTCAGGAAGGCAAACTTTGAGGGTATGAGGAGAGAATTTGGAGATGTAGATTGGGAGACCAACAACAGGACAATCAGTATCAGAGAAATGGGAAACCTTCAAGGACCAAATGTGTGGAGTGTAGAGTAAGTAGATTCCAATGAGGTATAAAACTAGAAGTAGAAAGAGACCAGTGTGGTTGAGTCATGAGATAAGGAACACTATTAAGGAGAAACAAAGGGTATTTATTCGGTTTACAACAACAGGACTGGAGTTATATTTATATCACTATCGGAGTAAACAGAGGGAAGTGAAGAAAATAACTCGGCAAGCCAAAAGAGAACATAAAAAGAACATGGCTAAGAATATTAAACATAATAACAAGGCTTTCTTTAAACATACCAGGGGAAAAGAACAGGTTAGGACCAGTTGGGGGCAAAGAGGAATAGCACCTGGAGAGTGGTGAGTGATGAAAGTGAGATGGCAGGCTTATTAAACAGGTATTTTTCTTCAACTTTTACACAAGAACAGTCAGGAGAATTACCAATAGCTGAGAGTATCTATCAAGGAGGTGAGGAAGGGCTTTTACAGAAGATCCAGGTTGGAGTGGAGGAATTGAAGGAACAGCAAAGTCATCTAAGAGTAGATAAGGCTCCGGGTCAAGATAATCTGCACCTGAGAGTATTGATGGATGTGGCTGAGCAGGTAAGCGAGATGTTAACAGATATTTTCAATAGTTCATGGAGTCAGGAGAGGTACCGGAGGATTGGACAGGAGCAAATGTATCAGCATTATTTAATAAAGAATCCAGAGAGAATTGGGAAACTCTCGACCTGTCAGTTTGACTTCAGTTGTGGGGAAGGTGTTGGAGACATTAATTCAGGACCAGATGAGGAACCGTTCAAACAAATACAAAATAATTAAAGGTAGTCAGCATGGCTTTACCAAAGGTAGTTCCTGTTAAACAAATCTTTTAGAGTTCCATGAAGCAGTGTCTGGGTGGATGAGGGAAAGGCAGTGGACATAGTATATCTAGAATTTAAGAAGGTACAAGTCTGGAGACGACGATGGTTCATGAGCGGTATTTGATGATGTAGATTGTTTCAGAAGTCAAGGATGAGACAATGTGATAATGTTTGACCAAGTTATGAAAATGATCAACATGATGTGGTATGAGTGAAAGGTTATAAGCTGCAAAATGTCGAAAACCCGGTATCGTTCAACAACTTTAAAAATTTAACCTTTGCATAACCTTTAAAGGTCACAAAACAATGTTGTGGACATTACAATAAGGAAACAGGAAACGTGCTACAGCTTAATGGAGTTAGTTTGTCGAAGAAGGTCGAAAACTCGGTTCGATTCCCACAACTTTGAAAATTTGACCTTTGTGAACTTTAAAGGTCAAAGGACAAGGATTATGACTTTGGTGCAAAACTTCCTCTGGAATATTCCAGGAACAATATAACGTCATATCGGCTCTATGGCATTTCACACTCCTCGGATTATCCATACTTTGATGAAATCAGCGTAAAAACAAACTTGAAGGGGGCGCCACGGGCAAGATGTTCGAGATAGGGCAAAATGGTTTTAAGACTTTAGGTGGGGAATGACCTCAAGATTATGCATAAAAAATATTGTCATCCAAGCTCTCAAAGTTTGGGCGGTGGTATGATTTTTATGTCAAAATTTGCAATTTTCTAAGTTCGTGACCTAGTGACCCTGACCTTAGGACGAAAATGAAAAATCGAGTGCCATTGGGCTAACCAAATACCGAAACACGTCTGATTCGACAAACCCCCAAGGAGAAGATGCAAAT
This sequence comes from Eptatretus burgeri, assembly GCF_056783735.1. Classification (NCBI taxonomy): domain Eukaryota; kingdom Metazoa; phylum Chordata; class Myxini; order Myxiniformes; family Myxinidae; genus Eptatretus; species Eptatretus burgeri. The sequence goes on along the minus strand of NC_140976.1, from coordinate 9,159,073 downwards.
TGAAATCGGCTACCCCCTAAAAACACGTTTTTTGGGGGGCGTGGCTCCTTCCATAATGGGCGCACCACGCCCATTTTCAGGAAAACACAACGAGATCATGATATAAACCCCCACCCAAATTTTATCAGGATCGGATCAAAACCCACGGAGCTATGCTCAGAACAGACAGACAGACAGACAGACAGACAGACAGACACACAGACACACAATAATAACGAATATAGTGGTCACTTATTTTTTTCATGAACCAATAATTCAGGGTCATGGAGCAAACGGTAATCACGTAGAGATGATCGACTCGATTCATACAGGAATGAAACAGGGATTGAATCACAACAAAACCAGTGTGTTGTACAACACCTGTAATTGTATGTTTATTTGGACACAATCATGACCTGAAACACACAGAAAAAGGCACATTGCAATGTCGGAGGTTTTTGATGATTTTGTTACAAGTCGGGATTTTGTTTGGAAGCACCTTTACAGGTAGATTTCCTTGTACAGGTACAGGTAAATGTAGTTTTCTAAACATACTTGATACCACCCATATAATAATACTGTTAATAACAGTTCTGATATATTTTAAAAGAGCAAAAACATTCAGCAATGATAACATTATTGTTTCAACAAATTAATAAATAAAATCACTGAAACTCGAAACTTGTCCTTAAATGTGATACACCCAGGTGATCATCATGATCTTCCGAGTTGATTAGGTCAATGAACTACAAAGAACAACAGGCCCACTTGATTAAATAAAAGTTCACTAAATAAATCATTTCCAACAAAGGATATTCCCACAAGGTGAGTTGTTGAAACAGTTTAGGTGTGTGGAAAACGTATATTTGGGGAGCTTAACCAGGAGTTAAGACCGTGTGTGTCTCGGTGAAGAGATGGTGGGATGAGGGAGGGGGGACTTGAAGGGTTGAGAGAAATTAGACCTCAACCCGAGGAGAGGAGGTTAAAAAAAAAGCCACACCTGTGTGTGATGTGAGAATAACAGGTGTTGTGTTTCAGTGTCATCGTTTCAATAAGTTCAGAACTGGATAATGCACAAAATTCAGGAGAAAAAAAAATATCCATAAAAACCCAGATTATCTCACCTGTAACTAGAGGGGGAGCACTCGGTAGAGTGCAAAACCTCCGCCGCCAATACTGCTAGGTCACTCAAGTGAACCTGATATCTTATTCATTCAATTTGACGTCAACAGTGCTCACAGAGTTATAGTTTGCAACTTTCCTTTTAACTTTTACATACTCAATTCATTCGTCATTACTAGTTTCCTTGAGACAGAAATTGATTTTACGTGGGTATATCCACCTGAAGTTCCAAAATCAGCCGCAATTATAATTTTGGCATGTTTTTTTTGTTGGAAATCACTTAAAACATGTAGAAATGCAAAAAAAAAAATTCAAATATTTTTTCAAAATGGCCGCCATAGCGGCCATATTGGATATTGGACCAAGTCCAAAATCTAATGGCATGATCCTTGGACCAAACCTAATCCCCCCACCAAGTTTCGTCGAAATCCATCCAGGAAATTTTCCGGAATACTGTTGAAATTATATGGCCACCCCCCCCCCCCCCCCCCGTATTCGGTCTCCACAATTTATAAATACCCCGTGCGGCTCCCCGAAAAATAAAAACATATGTGACTGCTACATTGTGTGACCGTGGAAATACTGCGGCCGCCGTATAATTGCTAGTGGCCCTAGATTTTGGAGACCCCACGGCCGCTGTGGCAAATGTGACCTAGGCCTAAGTACATTTCACTGATCAACATATTCATGCGTTACTTGTTTCAAGATTTGAAAGCAATACATTAAATAAACGGTAATTTGACAAAATGATAGCCGTTTCCATGGCAACCATTGCTCAAAATACAGATATATGTATTCTATATTAATAACTGTCCTCGAGTTAACAATTTTGTATCATCAGTTGCTTGGTTGCGATTAATTTTCAATTTTCAGAGCTCAAAAAAAAACAAAAACGGTTTGTACCCCAAAACGACCTATTTGACCACATTATATGCATTGAAAAAATGTGAAACATGGATTTTCTGTTTTCATATTGTTTAAGCTTTCCAAAAATGTTGGGGTTAGCGACTCTCCAAAAAAATTCTAACGAACGTCAAATTATGGACACTAGGAACCTGACTACTACTTATATTTTTGTTTTTGTTCTCATGTAATTGTGTATGTATTTGATGGACAGATTCTCCATTAGAGGTATGGATGTTGTATTTGGATCGTGCACTTCCTTTGCTGTTTTCAAAACAAAATCTTGGTTCATGGAAGTTTCTAACTTGGATTTGTTCATCTCTTCACTTCCCCCTTCATTGAGTTCCATGATTGTTTCTTCATTCTCCAGTTATTGCTTTTCCTTCTGACGTTGGATAAATCTGAAATATAGAAATATATCAGTTAGATACTGATATGAGTGAGTACCAGTGTACTGGGCCGGTGTATACCCCGGTTAAAATAGGTGTACCATATCCCTGTGTCGTAAGAGGCGACCAGGGTTGCGTCAGGAAGGGCATCCGGCGTAAAACATGTGCCAAATCACTATGCGGATCATATGGATGATCCGCTGTGGCGACCCCTAACGGGAGCAGCCGAAAGAAGAAGAAGAAGATCAGTTAGATAAACATAAACAAGGAGAAAGACGTAAAATGTCATAGCCCCTCTCGTTTTTTGAATTTTACTGTGCAGAGTTAAAAGGCTATCCCATATTTACAAGACTGATGTGTATGCACAACTGACTTGAGTGGTATGTCGGTATCTTATTGTGGATTTAGGAGATTATTTTATCAAACATGTCTGTTTCAGGGGAAAGGGGGTACAATTTAAACCCCATGAACATACATGTTGTACAGATTTATTTTCTCCATCTTCAATGTGATCTTCATCAGACAGAACCCAATGTTACATCACCTCTCACCCCTCCTACATCGCCACCCCCAACGATCCTATCACTCCAAAATATTAAAGTTCCAGGTGAAAAAAGGCACTGTCATGTCCACTCCAGTTGGGCCTTTAATGGTTTTGATTAAATCCTCTTAAATAAGTCTTTACAAATCTGTCATAAATAATTAATTCCAGTATTTTAAACAAAATAACATTCGAGTTTTTTGTGTACAAAGACCTGTGGTGAGGCAGTTGCTGTGAAACAACTTTCCTTCTCTTCCTGGAAAAGAAACCCAATCGAAGGCAATCTCAGATCACTCCACAAAGCCCAAAACAAGTGTGTCTACTCTCATGGGATCCAGAAAAGTGTGTGTCGACTCTCATGGGATCCAGAAAACAATATCTGTCCATTTTAAAAATTGAACTTTCAAACATGTCTCCCTCCTCTAAGACCTGGGGACACCTTGTTAAATCTGTACCTGGTGTATGATCCCTTCAACCCCTCTCCTCTTTTCAAATGGCACCACAGCCGACTCCGCTCATGAGAAAGCCGACTGCCTCAATCTCCATCCAAATCTTTTGTCCCCAACCCCTTGCTCTCTGTACCCACCCTCCCCAATCGTAACCAACTGCTCCTGGACTCTGTGTATTTTGCACCTGATAGGGTGGAGAGGTTTCTAGCAACCATTAACTCTGATTCTGCAACTGGACCGGATGGAATCAACTCATGTGTCCTCAAAACCTGCTTGGCTGCTCTTGCACATCCTCTCTCTGCCCTTCTCACCTTGTCATTTACCCTAGTTCATCTTCCATCTCCTTGTAAAACAGCCAAGATACCACATTACCTCAAAAAGGTGTAAAAACTGATCCCCTTCGGCCTAAGTCACATTTGCTCTGCGACGAGGATACGGCGGCCGTACGCCCTCTGAATTGACAGAGACGTGCGGCGGCCGCAGAGTTTCTGCGGTGGCCTCAGGGTGGCCCTACGCCGTATGGCTATATTGTACAGGCCGTAGGGGTCGCCGTGAAATTATAGTGCGGAGTTATAACTTTTTTGATTTCTACGTTCGCCGTAGCAATTCGACAAGCCGAAACAAAATAACTGGTAAAAAAAACAAAAAACGAACCCATTCGTTACCGTCCGTCTGGCTGCACGTTCGCTTTAGGCCCCCCTGTGGTCCCCCTGCAGTCGCCTTGCGTCTACCTTGAAAATTCTATGGCCACCATAGGAATGCCCTAAAGTCACCGTGCGACATCAAATCAAAGACCGTACGGCATCCCCGCGTTTTTGGTCTCCACAATTTATAAATACCCCGGCGTCTGCCCGAAAAATAAAAACATATATGACTGCTACATTGTGTGACCGTGGAAATACTGCGGCCGCCGTATAATTGCTCGTGGCCATAGATTTTGGAGACCCCACGGCCGCCGTGGCAAATGTGACTTAGGCCTTAACTAGAGGCCAATTGGTTGACTTACAATCAGCAAGGTCATCGAATCCATCATCCCAGTTGATATGAAATCCTTCCTTTTCTCCAACAACCTCATCTCAGATCACCTAATCGGTTTCAGACCAGCTCATTCGATCTTGGACACGCTGCTTCTACTCACCCGCCAATGGATGGAGGCCCTAAATATTAGACGCGAGATCAGAGCCGTCTCTCTTGACACATGTCGTGCTTTCGATACAGTCTGGCATCCTGCCTTGCTCTCCAAACTGTGCCCATGGCATCCAAGGCCAACTACACACATGGCTTACTGGCTTTGTCTACTCTTGCAGCCAACGTGCCTCTCAAAGGACACCATTAGATTTTGTCTCCCCCCAAGGTCGCAACAAGGTGTGTTTTGAACTGCATGGATCGCATCCAGGTATTGTGACCATTAAGTTAATTGCCAGCAGCCACATTTGGTGGCTGGGTACAGATGAAGATCGAGAGAGCTACGTTTGTCACTGTTCTGTGTGTCAGGCTACCACCCCAAACTCACCTGAGGCACCGCTTCACATGTGGTCTTGGCCTTCTAAACCATGGTTTCAACTTCATTTGGATTATGCTGAACCATTCTTGGGGAAGATGTTTTTTGTTATAACTGATACTCATTAAAATCGGATTGAATTGAATGATTAGCTTTATCATCCAGTACCAGTGAAATCACGGTTGAGAGTTCACCGGATCATGGTTCATCTTTCGTCAGTGCTGTTTCAGGATTTTATCAAACATAATGGTATCAAGTACTATCACTATGCTCCCTTTATACCCACTTCTCATGGTCAGGTTGAGAGAGCTGTGCAGACGATGAAAAATGGATTCAGAAAGGTGAATGACAGCACTGCTCTGAAGACCGGGTTGTCACACGTGTTATTTACATATACGATACGTCCACACCCAACCACTGGACACACCCACAGAAATGATGTTCGGTCAAAGGCTAAAGAAACGCTTATCCTTGATCCATCCCAATGATTCGTTCAGAGTTTCTGACCACCAGTTCAAACAGAAGTGGTCCCATGTATGACAGGATCTCAGTTCCAAGTATCATCAATGTGTTTGATCCTGTTTTTGCGCTGAATCCTGGCCGTGGACCGAAATGGCTCACTGGTCATGTAATCAATCAAAATGGAAACTTTATTTATTGTGTAATTGTCAAATGGACATACAGCACATAAACATCTTGACCAACTCGGCCGAGGACATTGTGAGCCCAATCCTCCCACCCATGTTCAGCCCGTTGAAAGTGAACCCTTGATATCGATTCTAGTCATGAGCCAAGTTCTGGAATGCAATGTTTCACAACCTGATGTGTCTGAACCAAATTACAGAGTTGGAACCTGTACCTTCTCTTCCCCCACCTCCTCCTGAAACTGCTGCAATCATCGCTCCACAAGAACAGTCAACACATTTGTGATGCCGTGCTCACACTCGGAAGGCACTTGAATGGTTGAACTTATAATGATTGTACCTTGTACTAATGTATCGTTATTTTGGGGGGAGGGGTGGCATGCCGACATGTTCTGTTTGAAGTTACCCGGATGTGCATGTGCATTTGTGCTTACCAACATTAAACGTGCTGGTCCGACGGGTTTTTTCTTGCTTTTCACCCCTTAGTCCCGTGTATTAGACAAGACAGATGTGGTGTGGGAAACTTAGACAAGACGGATTTGGTGTGGTGAAGTTAGACAAGACAGATGTGGTTTTTGGAGACAATCTCAAGAAATGAGAAAATCCAAAAAACTCCCAAAGATTCTCCAAAGGGAAACAGCAGCAAGAATTTTGAGTGTGAGGAATTATTGTATTATTATTCACTCCCTTTGTGTTTTAGACTTAATTGTTTTTTTGATGTTTTATTCCACCCAAAGAATGTTCCACAATCAATTTTGTTTGTCAAATTACTGAACACACCTTCAGTGTTGTGAGAAAATGAAATGATGAGAAAACAATCAAAATTAACCTACCTTGTGATTTTCGTGTAGCGCCGAATCAGGACCAAGGCCCCAAATATCACAGCACAGAGGACACAAATTGTCACAACAACAAAGGTTCGCTGGCATTTTACTTTTGAACCTGCAAAGCGAAAACCAGAATGAAAATCATTCCTTGTGGATTTGTTTGGATTTACAATTTTACCATTGTGATCCACAAACAAAATCACAAATTTGTTATTTTACCATTTACTTCTCCTTCCCCCCCCCACCCCATGCCCCCTGCCCATCCTCACCCTCCCCTCTACACAATTTCTAATCGATCCCCTTGCTCCGTAAGTGTTAAAATTCAAACGAATAATAATTTAATAATGGTTTGAATGTTGACTTGGCCCGTACGTTCGATTCAAGACAATAAAGAATCCACTTCATTTTCATGTCAAAGGTCAAGGTGAAAGTTTTCTGGATGTAATTTAAATGGTGAAATGTTAACTAATTAATGGTGTAAAGTGAACTCCTTTACTAATAGGACATTTAAACGAGTTGGTTGGAGTAGAATAGGACAGAAGTGAAATTGATGGGTTCAGGTTAAATGTGAAGGTCACAACAACTGGTGAAAGTTTAGTAAAATGTAACTTTAAAATGTCAAGTAGAACTGAAAAAACATACAATGAGTCAAGAAAAAAACTTAAAAAAAACGTTGTGATCACATTGAGAATTAGGAATAGATGAGAGGATAGTTTTATGGAATTTGGGTGAAAATGGAACGTCTCAGGTGAAGGAGATAAAAATGAACAAAATTGTTTATAATGGAATCACATGTCATGTGACTATGGTTGTTATGTTAATGATGATAAACTGTGGTGATTGGTGGAAGGTTCTGGATTTGAACCATGAGATTGGAAATGTGGAGTTTTGGGGATGAGAGAATTGTCTTTACTTCACATTATCAGTGTGTGTGTGTATGTGTGTATGTGTGTGTGTGTGCGTGTGCGTGTGCGTGTGCGTGTGCGTGTGCGTGTGCGTGTGCGTGTGCGTGTGTGTTTGTGTGCACCTGTTTATCCGTTTTAGAAAAAGAGTGAAAAATAAATCATTAACTATCATATCCACCACGACAGGGTTTGTGATTTGGACTGAACTGAGAGACTTACGGATGAGCAGGATCGTAGATGTAGATCCCTCCTTGTAATTTCGGTAACGTATCGTACAGGTGTAAGTTCCACGATTATGAAATTCCACATCTTTGAGGATCAGAATAAAAGAATCCCCGTTTGGATTTCGGGATATTTTAATCCTCCCATCCAGGACTTGTTGTTCTCCATTTTGAAAAAAGTATAATGGGTTCTTGTTGGAGTCTTTGTAGAACTCGATGGAAAGGAGATAATCATCAATAGAAGGTGAACCTTCCTTCGTGTCGAGAGAGAATGTGTAAATGAAGTTCGAATCGTCACCAGTTGTAACTTCAACAGTCTTTGTGTTGTTCACAATCACGTGACCTGTAATGGACAAACAATGAAGGTTTCATCGAATGGAGAAAATAATCTTACACATTATATCGTGCTCTGTATTTACCAAAACTCAAAATAAACAAATGTTTTCGTCAATCAGAGGGGAGGGGGAGTAATTTGTGCCCATGATCTGTATTCAAAATTTGGGGGAGATTGGCCGAGTTGATTCCAGAAGATCAGACGAGTTACATACATATCATGTACATACACATATATATGTGTGTGTACTGTATATATATATATATATATATATATATATATATATATATATATATATATATATATACATATATGCATATATATATACATACAGGAAGTCGTCGACTTACGACTGCAATCAGTTCCGACCAACCAGTCGTAAGTCGATTTGGTCGCAAGTCGGCCAACCTTTATTTTTACCTTTATTTATGGTGTATAGGCCTATGCAAAAATTACCATATGTATATTATACTGTACAACGATATAATAATCATCCGTAAGTCTTATTTTATTAACATTTTCTTTGTTCAAGTCAAACACTGCACGACTGCAGTACAATTGGTATAATATTTGCAAAAACATACAAAAATACCAAAAACACAAAACATGTTATTGGTCACTCGTGCTTGGTTGTGGATCATCGATGTTATCAGCTCGGGCAGCGCTCGGGGTAGCCGGAGTTGTTTTTTTGTAATCAATGAAATTGAAATTGCGTTGTTATAATTGTCGATCACATGGGTGCAGAACCTTTCACAGATTCACAAATCCTTTCTTTATCTTTCAAAATCGTCGACAGTAGAGTGTGATAACAAGATCACGTGTGATTGCATTCACTTTCTTTCATCCAAGCAATGGGTCCTCATGAGGGCCAGCGGGCGCTACGCTCGGACACCCATCTGTGAAAACCGTGGCCACACGCACTTCGCTGGGAGAAGGGGTCCTCACGAAGGCCAGCAGGCACGACACTCGGATACCTACCGATGAAAACCGCAGCCACACCCTTCGCTGTGAGAATGCGTCCTCACAGGAGACCAAAAGGAACAAAACACCAAACACCCACGCTGCACGGAACATGTGCAGCACAGCAGTAATTTCCACTCATTGGGCAGGAGAGATAGGAAGGATAACGAACACAACGGTGCGCTGCAGGAATGCCAGAGGAATACAAGGAACAACACACTAAATGCTAACTTACAGTATGCACGCAGTGCACTCTTTTAAACCCATTTCTGAGTCTAATAATTATATATATATATATATATATATATATATATATATATATATATATATATATATATATATATATATATATATATATATATATATATATCTTCATCTTCAATCCAAATCTCTATTTAATACTTCTATCTATCCTCTTCTTCAATCCAAATCTCCATTTAATACTTCTATCTATCCTCTTCTTCAATCCAAAGCTCCATCTAATAATTATATCCAATCTTTTCCTTCGGTTCATGACACAGATCAGGGCCGGCACCACGTACACCACCACTTTTGATAAATGACCGCATGCTCAATGGCGGCGGATACACGGGCAGCCCCGGGGTAATTTATTATCGTACACAGAGTAGGGCACGAATGGCACACATCTTGTTCGGGTCTGCGAATGTGTTTACCATAGCATCTTACCGTCGGTCTTTGCGGACCACCGCATCCGCGGCTGTCTCCCACATATGGCGAATGACCTCTCGTCTCTCTGCCCAGCGAGGCTGCAGCCAGGCAGAGGGACACTGTACAGCTCGGGCCGCATGGCTTACAGACAGGCAGTGCATTGACCGGCGCTGTGGACGGTCCAATGACTCAATGCGTTACATCCGACCGCCGGTCGGTGTGGACGGTCCGGGAGTTCGATGCAGGGTGATTTGTGTCACAGTGCACGGAGCGAGACGATTCTGCAGCATGGAACCATCTGGCCGGAAGTAAAGTGGAGCCACTTACGGCCATCACGGCTGGGCCGTGTACTGGCTGAGGCCCAACCAGAGCGCCCGATTCGGGTGACGACACATCGCTTCGGGTCGTCACCCCCGCCCGCACCACAGGGTCTATAAAAGGACAGGTCGTGGGGCTGTCGTCGTTGTCTTTCCTGCTCAGCATTCCTCATCTGCCGATTCCACCTGCGTCATCAACAACTCGCCTGCTGGCTCTGCCTTCTTCACTACCTTGTCTCTGACTCCACCCACCCACCTGCCTGATCCTGTCTGAAACAACGCCCACTCGTTTTGACTCCGCCTCTCTCCACCCACTGGCTTCCGACTCCGCCCAAAGTCCTTCCTTCACGCGTGGGTCGCATCCCATTCTCTGGATCGGCACTTAGCTGCTCTAAGTGCCACGAAGCGGGAGACAACGCGCCAGTTGTCAGGAAGGTATCGCACAGCAGAACATCCTCCCAAAACATGTTGGTGGCACGGTCGGTCAATCGTGCAAGGTATTGGGAGACTGTTAGCCTCATCTCCTCTCCTCTTTCTTCTCATTAACTCCTCTTCTTTGGGGTGTGTTGTGTGTGTGTGTGTGTGTGTGTGTGTGTGTGTGTGTGTGTGTGTGTGTGTGTGTGTGTGTGTGTGTGTGTGTGTGTGTGTGTGTGTGTGTGTGTGTGTCATGGCGCCTGTCCTCGTTTAAGTTAAGAGTGTACAAGAATTATATCAGGATAACTCTACTCTGTGTCTGTTTTTGTAAGTTGCTTCTATTATTGTAGCACCTCACTTTTCTTCCTATCCCTGCTTACACACAACAATAAACTACATCCGCTGTGCCACATATCTTTCCTCGTCTGCCTGTAAATAAATCCTTTGTAGAAATGTTCCTAGTTCGTTTTTGTCTTTTCTTTCATTGATCCAGCATGGTCCGTATCCTAGCCTAACCGGGACTTTATTTCCAACGATCCGTTCCTTTTCGGCAGTACGTCCTTGGCAGTGTCGATCGGCTGCATCTGATCCGGAAAGGTGATCTGGTTCGGACAAGGCGGGGCGTGTCATCCGGTAATTAGGTCACGTGATTAATTAGGTGTCCTGTTTAACACATATAGGAGGACCCGAGGTCACGTGGTTGAAATACTGGCGTTCACGGTCGGTTAGGGACCCACCGCACCACGGAACTATCCATGTGCGACGGCCTGCAATGCCGGGGAGTCTGGTGGGAACCCGAGATAGCTCCCCCCCCACCTCCGGTGGTCTCACCCAGACCCCCGGCTGCAACAATATGTATATCCATACATACATGCACACACATATATATATATATATATATATATATATATATATATATATATATATATATATATATATATATATATATATATATATATATATATTGTTGCGGTCTTCGCGCCCGCCGGCGTGCTGACGGCCACGTAACTCGAATCGCGGCACGTCGCCCACCGGACGGACAATCCAGTCGTGACCCTCTCGGACTAACGCCGGGAACCAGTCACGGGTGGACCTTTCGGTCTCACCGCGATCGAGCCAATCAGCCCCCGCGTGGGATAGGGTTGCTCGCCAAATTCGACCTACCTAAGTACCCACGCGGAGGGTAGACCGGGCGATCGCACCTCGCCGCAGGTCGATTCTCGGACACGGGCCACTTAAGCGACCCGTTCCGTACTATCAGAATAACCGAGCGGTGTTATCGTCGACCTCGACGGTTCGATTAATTATCGGGCGTATTCAGCCCACTACCAACCCTTTACGTGAAGCAAGATGAGGATTCAATGGGAGAAAAAGACGAAGCGAAGCGGGAGAACAGTTCAACAATAAAGCACATTTATTCGCGGCACACGGGAAGCACACAAATACAATTCCACCAAAAGCACACAAAAAAAAGAAAACACAATTCCATTTACACAAAAAGCAAATATAAAAGTGAAAACACAGTGCAGAGCTAATACCGACTACCGAGCACACGGCAACACTTATACAATTCTACTTCACAGACGGCGCCGACAACACATACCCAAAACCAAGGAAAAGAAATACCCTCAAGAATGAGGCAGGCCTGAGGCCGAGACCGGGTCGCGCCTACCCGTCTGGTGATGAGACGCGGAGCGGCGATGGCGCCTCACTCCGCGGGCCTCGCGGACAGTGCCTGGCAGGGGGTGGGAAAAGGGGCCCCCTTGGTCGCACTATCTCAGCGCGGGGGGGAAACAGGAGGGGGTTGTTGATGCTCGGGGTATAGAGGATCTTTATTACCCCTGGTGTGCGTCTCCACCTCGGCCGGGACGCGCTGCCGGCCTCCCTCGGGCGTGCAGCTCCTCGCACCGACGCGAGCACCCCCTCGTCCGACTCTCTTCAGCTTCTCCAGCCACTGCAGGCTTCGGGCTCCAGACTTCCACACTCGTCCCCTCCGTTCCGACTCCTTCTCGTTCTCGTTCTCGTTCTCGTTCTCCTTCTCTGACTGACGAACACCGTCCTTTTATCCACCCGTAACTTCGCCTTTGACCCCCTCCCTTTGACCTTTCACCTCGCTCCCCATTGGCCCGAGAAAAAGTGGGCGTGAAGGCTTTTTGATCCACAAATTTGCATATATCGATCGTTCTGGAGGCGGGGCCAAATCGCCCCTCGCTCACCGATTGGACGGCAAAAAGTGGGCGTGTGTCGTTTTTGATCCGTTTTTGAAGCACAAAATCCGTGATTTTGTACACGCTGTTCGACGCGCGTTCTGCATGAGTCCAACACCGGTACCCACAGCGGGGCAAGAACGGTGGCGATGCTACGGTTGCGAGGTGTGACGGGAAGGTCGTGGCGGTTGTGGTGAAGCGGCGTTGTGGTTGGTGGTTGATGTTGTGGTTGTGATCATGGCGGTTGGTCCAAAATAAAGATAGTAAAAGAAAAACGGCTATCCTGAAGAGTCGCAGCACGTATAAATGACATGTATTCCCACTAGACAACGGGTTTGGGCCTAACTACACATGCACTTACCGAGATACCTCACCTAAGGGACCTGAATGGTGGTTTGCGAATTTGGTGACCACAACACTACCCCCTTCCCTTTTTACAGACTCGTCCCGAGTCGTCAAATTTTCGTGTGCCATCATGTGTAGTTTTCCCCTAGTACATTTTACCTACGGATCCCTGAGTGCGACATTCATGGTATTCGTGTCCCCAAAATAAATAACCTGAGGGCTGCGTAACTATCTAAAGAAACTCACTCACACGGACGACTTAAATAAAATTGCCGGCGCTAAGACATACATGCCGGGGGCGCACTCATATGTACAGTACATCTTAACCTTAACTTACAAATTTTACACTAAACCATGGCCCAGGATCACTGAACTCTGCAAAGAAAAGCAGTTAGCAGGGAGCCAGGCTGCCCACATGCAGTCTCTGGCTCAAAACAATGCAGGTGACAGGGAACGTGGCTGGCTGCTCACACGCAGTCCAAGGCCTTCCCTTTTGAACTGAACGCAGTGAACCACAACGGTGAATGGGCTGCACAACGCAGTCTCCGTGCCAGCTCAAGTGGCACACGCAATGAGCACAACGAATGGATGCATGAACACAAACACGGTGCACGGGCCGCCACTGCAGGCCCGTGTTGTAGCTGCCAACAGGGCAGTTCTCGCAGCTTGCAAACTGTTGCCTTGAACCTGGCGCACATGGAAATGAACAGGGGGGGGGCAAAGCAAAAATTGAACGGGGCTGGTGAATGTGGGCAGTGGGCATGGCATGGCAAAGGCAGCAGGCAAACACAGCCCGCAGAAGAAGGCCGCTGCAGGCAAACACAGCCGGCAGATGAACTGGCCGGCACAGGCCTTGAAGAAAAACAGCCAGCAGATGAACTGGCCGGCACAGGCCTTGCAGCACAGCAGCTGCAGACGATCCAGCCGGCACAGGCCCCGCAGCACAGCAGCTGCAGACGAAGTTGGCCGGCCTCCGCCTCGAAGAAAAACACGGCCAGCCGATGAAGTTGGCCAGCCTTTGCCGTTCAATGGAGGTTGGTGGAGGGAGTGCGGTGGTGCTGGCCACTTGGAAGGCGGGCTCGGACCTACCTACCTGTCTCCCTTCCAACCTATCGCCTTTGCCTGTCACTGTACATACCCACTCCCTTAATTTGTCAAACCCCAATTTAGCCCCAACTTAATTTTTTTCTGTTGTTTTTATTTTTACTCCCCCACTATAAATCGTCCCCTAACCCCGTTTATCGTCCTTGTTCGGCTAACCTATTCTGTCACCTAGCCTACTCCCAACCCCTACGTTCCCTTCCCGGAGGGGAATAAGGGAGAGCTAACGTCCTGTGCCGAGGCCCAATTCAAGCCTCAGAATGGCCTCCCCAGAGTTCGGCGATCTATAACCAAAGTGGGTCCAGCGGCCCACAACGACAGCGAGGGGATGGATGGTGCGGAGGGGTACACTTCCTAATCTACCCTAACCATTTAACTGTTAAACTACCCCGGGGCTTTCAACAAGCGCCTCTCGCTTAAACTATTGGTTCTAACAACCCAGATTCCCGTCGCCTGTGTTGGTGTCCTTACAATTTCGGGCCTCGCCCCCCAATTTTCTCTCCGTGCCCTCACACGGTCTCCTGGCTGGGACACGTGGCTCCCTTTGGCAGGCACGACCCTCTGCCGATTCTCCCGCTATGGCACCCCGGGCACTACACTGCCTCCGAGCCTACCAGCTCCCTAACACCGGGGAGTGCCCCCCATGGCACCTCCCCTGAAACGCACACGTGGCAGGCCGGCCTCCCGGGCCCCTTTCCGAGGGTCACCCGTGCCCACAACACTGCCCACGCGGCTAATGGCGCCCCAGGCCCCCGCACCAAGCAGGCGCACCCGTGCCCACTACGCTATCCCGGCCCCCATGGGCCCTTGGCCTACCGCGGCCGACTAGCCTGGTGCCCGGGGTACCCACTCAGCGATACTCACCTTTCGCAGCCACGCTCCCAAGCCCGTCAACAGGGCTCCTGCACCCCTCCAAATGGGTCTCGAGCCTACTTTCCCACCAACAACAAAACGACCTCCATTTTTCAATTTGACTAACCCAGCTAACTCACTTTACTCTGACCCCGGGGTCCCTTGGGCGGGAGTCACTCCTCCCCCCAATCACTCATCGCACCATGCATTCCCCATTCGCTCCATACACACAGACCCGCTGGCCTCACTCACTCAACAAGTACTCACCTCACAACTCACCAACTCTTCAACACACACACACCGCTGAACTCTGCCATCCTTCTATCTGCATCCCCTAACTAACTTGTGCTCCCACGTCGTCCCTTAAACTATAGCACGTTCCTTTTAACACTACGTAGCTAAACTACGTCCCCGCTACACACTCACCAGTCTGTCTCTGTCTTCAAATAATCCCATACTCCATTTTCCCAACCTAAATCTCGCTATCATCCCTCTAACTAATCCATTCCACGGACTCCATGAGGACTTACCCCTGCCCCATGGAGTCGGTCTAACTAAGCTAACCCTTCCCCCTAACTAGTTTTCATCCTGTGCCCAGGGTAAGGGGGTCTTCCACCCCTTGCCCAGCAATCCTGTACACCCGAAAGTGAGGCTTGCTTTTTTTTTATTTTTTTTTTTCCATGCGCAGCACCTGCGCGGCAACTCAGAGCTCGCGCACTTTGCACCTGCCCGTGACGTCATGCAGCTGCACGTGTACCTCGTCCCTCCTTGGACGGGACCATCCGGCAGAGATACCCCTCCTGCCGGATTCCAACCCCACGTGCAGCCATGACGTCACCGTGCGCATAAAAAAAACAAGCCCCACGTCTCGAGGGGTTCCCCACGCGAACACATGTGCTCTGCCCGTTGGAGCTTAACACACACGATCGCGTGGAGAACCCGTCCGGTCCAAATCCATTTACCTGCCTAAACTTTGTCCGTCCGCGGGATCGGCAAATCCACCGCGTGCGTTTCCGGACCGGGACTTCACTCTCGCAAGCGAGCACGTGGCGGTCTCGTGCGTTGCACAGCACGAACCGCGTGCTCACTGCTGGGCGAACCCGGCACGGTCCCCGAAACAACCACAGCCGCTACTCGGCTTTCGTTTCTCCCATGTCGCCGTCTCCGTCTCCATTCCACACACGCATACCTGCGTGTTACGACGCACACAGTCCACACCATTAAACTCACACCGGGAGACGCGGCTGCGTGCTCCCGCATGCCAACCGACATCTCCCTCTCATACCGCTCTCTCACACACACGGTCTCCCTTGCACACAGCGACCTTGCACACGGCCGTTCACTCACGCGTGCGGGGGCACTCACCCGCGGTGCCTCACTCGCACTCCGTGCCTCATCCACACACGCGGGGGCACTCAACCGCGGTGCCTCATCCACACACCGTGCCTCACTCATACACGCGGGGGCACTAACCCGCGGTGCCTCACTCGCACTCCGTGCCTCATCCACACACGCGGGGGCACTCACCCGCGGTGCCTCATCCACACTGGCCGTTTCATCCACACACACGGCATCACTCACACACGGTTCCTCATTCATACAGGCCGTTTCACTCACACACACGGCCTCACTCACACACGGTGCCTCATTCATACAGGCCGTTTCACTCACACCCACGGCCTCTACCACACACGGTGCCTCATCCACACACGGCGTGCTGGGAAGCACACACTCCGGCACCATCGCCACCATACCACTCACACACGGGGTCGCTTCCACACACGGTGCCGCACTCACACCTTGCACCAACACACAGGGACAACCACACTGGGGATTCGTGTCCCCACAAGGGTCTCCGGGGCCTCTATACCCCCCAAGGTCTCCGTGCACCCGTCCACAGCACCCGTCCCCTCAACCTCGCAAAGCACGACCGAACTCACCTGGTCGTGACTCGCCTCAAGGGGGCAGACTCGCTCCCCTCGTTCCTGGAGGAGGCCATCCAGGTGCTCGCACTGGGTCCCCACACGCTCCGCGAGCTCACCCCCATTGTCCTCCACTACCTCCGTGTGTGTGTGCGCGTCACTTACCCTGTCTTCATCGTGTTTATTGGTCTCTGCTTCTTTCTGGCGTCTTTCCCTTATCTTTATGTAGGTCAACCTTGCTTTCTCTTTAAGTCGCTCCCGTCCTTCCCTGTTTTTCACTCCTTGCTCTTTCACGATCTCCGCGTACCTCATCCTTGCTCTCCGTATTAATTGTTCTTTTCTCTCCCTCGCAATTACTTTCACCTCGTCTCTTGTCTCCCGAATTACTTTTTCCTTACCCGCCTCCACCGCGGGCCTGTCAGCCGTTGCACCCCTTCCAGCTCGTTTGTTCCGACACGTGGAGTCGCCATTTTAAGTTCCCTGCTCACGGCCTTCATGCCCGCCTGCAGGCATCGGCCCATGTTCTGCGTCTCACCCCGTAGCTTTCTCGTTTCTTCCTTCATGTTTGTTTCCATTTTAGTTTTCATGCGTTTTATTTCGTTTGTGAATGTATCCATCTTTTCGTTTATTTGTTTGTTCATGTCTTTCATTTCGTTTTTTATTTCATTTGTCATTGCCGCATTCATTTGTGCCAGCATGGTGAATAGCTGGGCCATGTCGGATGCACTCAAGTGAGCCGTTTCGGCAGGGGTTGGGGAAGGGTCTTGGTGGAGAGGGGGGGGAGGTGTCATACACCGCGGCCGCTGCCGCACCCACCTCGGGCCCTGGGTTCAGTTGGGCGAGTCCGTGTTCCTGCACAATCAACATTTCCTGCTCGGGGATTCCATCCTGGGCCATGGACTCCACATTATTACACATATACATTTCTAATACCCCCGGCTCCCGCTCGCCTTGAGACGCCATCTTGCTTCTCGTGAAGGGTTAATTTGCTCGCTCGTAATTTGGAGGGAATCGGGGGTCGCTTCTCTCACCCCTGGACCGATTCCCGTGAATTTAGCCGGAGACAGGAGAGCCCGTTTTCCTGTTCTCCGATACCAGTGCCGCGAGGAGGGCGATGAATTTGTATCGCACGACCTGACACCAGTGTTGCGGTTTTCCGCCCGCCGGCGTGCTGACGGCCACGTAACTCGAATCGCGGCACGTCGCCCACCGGACGGACAATCCAGTCGTGACCCTCTCGGACTAACGCCGGGAACCAGTCACGGGTGGACCTTTCGGTCTCACCGCGATCGAGCCAATCAGCCCCCGCGTGGGATAGGGTTGCTCGCCAAATTCGACCTACCTAAGTACCCACGCGGAGGGTAGACCGGGCGATCGCACCTCGCCGCAGGTCGACTTCGGACACGGGCCACTTAAGCGACCCGTTCCGTACTATCGGAATAACCGAGCGGTGTTATCGTCGACCTCGACGGTTCGATTAATTATCGGGCGTATTCAGCCCACTACCAACCCTTTACGTGAAGCAAGATGAGAGTTCAATGGGGGAAAAGACGAAGCGAAGCGGGAGAACAGTTCAACAATAAAGCACATTTATTCGCGGCACACGGGAAGCACACAAATACAATTCCACCAAAAGCACACAAAAAAAAGAAAACACAATTCCATTTACACAAAAAGCAAATATAAAAGTGAAAACACAGTGCAGAGCTAATACCGACTACCGAGCACACGGCAACACTTATACAATTCTACTTCACAGACGGCGCCGACAACACATACCCAAAACCAAGGAAAAGAAATACCCTCAAGAATGAGGCAGGCCTGAGGCCGAGACCGGGTCGCGCCTACCCGTCTGGTGATGAGACGCGGAGCGGCGATGGCGCCTCACTCCGCGGGCCTCGCGGACAGTGCCTGGCAGGGGGTGGGAAAAGGGGCCCCCTTGGTCGCACTATCTCAGCGCGGGGGGGAAACAGGAGGGGGTTGTTGATGCTCGGGGTATAGAGGATCTTTATTACCCCTGGTGTGCGTCTCCACCTCGGCCGGGACGCGCTGCCGGCCTCCCTCGGGCGTGCAGCTCCTCGCACCGACGCGAGCACCCCCTCGTCCGACTCTCTTCAGCTTCTCCAGCCACTGCAGGCTTCGGGCTCCAGACTTCCACACTCGTCCCCTCCGTTCCGACTCCTTCTCCTTCTCCTTCTCCTTCTCCTTCTCCTTCTCCTTCTCCTTCTCCTTCTCCTTCTCCTTCTCCTTCTCCTTCTCCTTCTCCTTCTCCTTCTCCTACTGACGAACACCGTCCTTTTATCCCCCCGTAACTTCGCCTTTGACCCCCTCCCTTTGACCTTTCACCTCGCTCCCCATTGGCCCGAGAAAAAGTGGGCGTGAAGGCTTTTTGATCCACAAATTTGCATATATCGATCGTTCTGGAGGCGGGGCCAAATCGCCCCTCGCTCACCGATTGGACGGCAAAAAGTGGGCGTGTGTCGTTTTTGATCCGTTTTTGAAGCACAAAATCCGTGATTTTGTACACGCTGTTCGACGCGCGTTCTGCATGAGTCCAACACCGGTACCCACAGCGGGGCAAGAACGGTGGCGATGCTACGGTTGCGAGGTGTGACGGGAAGGTCGTGGCGGTTGTGGTGAAGCGGCGTTGTGGTTGGTGGTTGATGTTGTGGTTGTGATCATGGCGGTTGGTCCAAAATAAAGATAGTAAAAGAAAAACGGCTATCCTGAAGAGTCGCAGCACGTATAAATGACATGTATTCCCACTAGACAACGGGTTTGGGCCTAACTACACATGCACTTACCGAGATACCTCACCTAAGGGACCTGAATGGTGGTTTGCGAATTTGGTGACCACAACAATATATATATATATATTGTTGTGGTTGACCAAATTCGCAAACCACCATTCAGGTCCCTTAGGTGAGATATCTCGGTAAGTACATGTGTAGTTAGGCCCAAACCCGTTGTCTAGTGGGAATACATGTCATTTATGCGTGCTGCGACTCTTCAGGATAGCCGTTTTTCTTTTACTATCTTTATTTTGGACCAACCGCCATTGTTACCACCACCAACCACAACATCAACCACCCACCGCGGCGCCGCTTCACGTCACACCTCGCAACCATCGCATCGCCACCGTTCTTGCGCCGCTTGTGGGTACCGGTGTTGGACTCGTGCAGGGCGCGCGCCGAACAGCGTGTACAAAACCACGGATTTTCCGCTCCAAAAACGGATCAAAAACGACACACGCCCACTTTTGTTCCGTCCAATCGGTGAGCGAGGGGCGATTTGGCCCCGCCTCCAGGGCGTTGGAGGGCGGTCGCTATATGCAAATTTATGGATCAAAAAGCATTCACGCCCACTTTTTCTCGGGCCAATGGGGAGCGAGGTGAAAGGTCGAAGGCAGGGGGTCAAAAGCGAAGCCACTGGGCTTATATAAGCGGCTGCGTTCGTCAGTCGAGTTAGTTAAGACTTCGCAGTCGGTGGAGTTGGGAAGAGGAAGAATTGGTTGTTGGTCGTCGTCGTCGTCGTCGTCGTGTGCGTTGGAGTCGGAGCGAAGAGGACGGAGCTGCGGAGAGGCGGCGAAGGCAGACGAGGGGGTGCTCGCGTCGTGCCGGGAGCTGCACACCAGGGAGGCCGACGGCGCGACCTGGTCGAGGTGGAGACGCTCGTCGCGGGACTCGAGACAGAGTAAAAATCCTCCTTTCCCCGAGCATCAGCAACCCCCTCCTGTTTCCCCCCGCGCTGAGATAGTGCGACCAAGGGGGCCCCTTTTCCCACCCCCTACCAGACACTGTCCGCGAGGCCCGCGGAGTTGGGGCACCATTGCCGCTCCGCGTCTCATCACCAGACGGGTAGGCCCGACCCGGTCTCGGTCTCAGGCCCGCCTCATCGTTGAGGGTGTTCTTTTTCTTGGTTTTGGATATGTGTTGTCGGCGCCGTCTGTGAAGTAAAATTGTATAAGTGTTGCCGTGTGCTCGCGTAATCGGTCTTAGATCTGCATTGTCGCATTTGCTTTTTGTGTAAAATTGCATTTTGTTTCTTTTCCTTTTCTATGTGCTTTTGGTGGAATTGAATATGTGTGCTTTCCGTTCAGCGCGAATAAATGTGCTTTGTGTTGAACTGTTTCCCGCTTCGCTTCGTCATTTCCTTCATTGAATCCTCATCTTGCTTCACGTAAAGGGTTGGTAGTGGGCTGAATACGCCCGATAATTAATCGAACCGTCGAGGCCGACGATAACACCGCTCGGTTATCCCGCTAGTACGGAACGGGTCGCTTAAGTGGCCCGTGTCCGAAGTCGACCTGCGGCGAGGTGCGATCGCCTGGTCTACCCTTCCGTGTGGGTACTTAGGTAGGTCGAATTTGGCGAGCAACCCTATCCCAAGCGGGGGCCGATTGGCTCAATCGCGGTGAGACTGAAAGGTCCACCCGTGACTGGTTCCCGGCGTTAGTCCGAGAGGGTCACGACTGGATTGTCCGTCCGGTGGGCGACGTGCCGCGATTCGAGTTACGTGGCCGTCAGCACGCCGGCGGGCGCGAATCCGTAACAATATATATATATATATATATATATATATATATATATATATATATATATATATATATATATATATATGTATATATGTATATATATATATATATATATATATATATATATATATATATATATATATATATATATATATATATATATATATATATATGTGTCTAATAGGTTATATCGCGTTATATATCGGGTTTCACTGCTATATATATATAAATATATATATATATATACACATGTATACACATACACACACACACACACACACACACGCACACGCACACGCACACGCACACACACACACAGCAGTGAAACCCCGATTTTACGCAAATTCTGATATAACGCGATGAGTCATTGGACCTTTTTTTTTGCTCTTTCCAGAACTGAAAAGTTTTTGCTGAGTTAATTTCTTGTTTCCTTTTGTTTTCTTTTTTTTTTTGATCGTTTGGCAAATCTCCCTCGCCCCACTGATCCAACTCCAACTCAGAAGCATTCCAGATTTCGCTCACAGCCAGCAACATGCCATGTTCATATAAGGAACACTCGATCACTTTTTTTTCGAAATAAACTGTAAATGATGATTGCTACTATTCTTGAATGTTTTTATTTGTTGTTTTGTTGATTAAAAAGCTTTACAAGAATTAGTGTTTTGATTTAGACTGTAACAACAACGATTTATTCGCGGAATTCTTCAACTTAAAGATTATTTACTTGCTAGACGGTAAACATGCAAAAAAACGGGTCAAATAGGGTGAAAATAGGGGTCTTTTAGGATGTTAGGTCAACATTGGGTTAGTTTGAACGCTGATTTTCTTGAAGCCCGATTTAGCACGACCCCACTTTTTTCGCGATGACATTTTATGGACCTAACGATCGCGTTATAACAAGGCCACACTGTATATACATATATTTACATCCATATATATACTGTATGTATATATATATATATATATATATATATATATATATATATATATATATATATATATTGTTGTGGTTGGCGAAATTCGCAAACCACCATTCAGGTCCCTTAGGTGAGATATCTCTGTAAGTATATGTGTAGTTAGGCCCAAACCCGTTGTTTAGAGGGAATAAATGTCATTCATGCGGGCTGCGACCCTTTTAGATAGCCGTTTTTCTTTTACTATCTTTATTTTGGACCAGCCGCCATTACTACCACCACCAACGACGTCTCAACAGCCATCACACAACAACCACCAACCGCAACGCCGCTT
>NC_140976.1:9094189-9131689 GCF_056783735.1 Eptatretus burgeri | reverse complement strand
ATTTATACCGATTGGCAAGACAGAGGGACCGAGCTGGGAAGGATTTGCTGCAGGTTAGGATGATAAAGGACGCAAATGGGAATGTGCTGACGAGTGAGGAGAGTGTGTTGAGAAGGTGGATGGAGTACTTTGAGGAGCAGATGAATGAAGAAAATGAGAGAGAGAAAAGGTTGGAAGAGGTGGAGATAGTGAATCTGGAAGTGGGGTGGATCAGTAAGGATGAAGTGAGGACTGCTATGAAGAAGATGAAAAGTGGAAAGGCGGTTGGCCCAGATGGTATACCAGTGGAGGCATGGAAGTGCTTAGGAGAGATGGCAGTGGGGTTGTTAACCAGATTGTTTAATAAAGTCTTGGAAAGTGAGAGGATGCTGGAGGAGTGGAGATTAAGTGTGCTGGTTCCGATTTTCAAGAATAAGGGTGATGTGCAGAGCTGTGGAAATTACAGAGGGATAAAGTTGTTAAGCCACACCATGAAGTTGTGGGAAAGAGTAGTGGAAGCTCGGTTGAGAGGAGAGGTGACGATCTGTGAGCAGCAATATGGGTTTATGCCAGGAAAGAGCACCACTAATGCGATGTTTGCTTTGAGAATGTTGATGGAGAAGTATAGGGAAGGCCAGAAAGAGTTACATTGTGTGTTTGTGGATTTAGAGAAAGCTTATGATAGGGTGCCAAGAGAGGAGTTGTGGTATTGTATGAGGAAGTCGGGAGTGTTGGAGAAGTATGTGAGGATCGTGCAGGATATGTATGAGGACAGTGTGACAGCGGTGAGGTGTGCGGTAGGAATGACGGACCGGTTTAAGGTTAAAGTGGGATTGCACCAAGGATCGACTCTGAGCCCTTTCCTGTTTGCAATGGTGATGGACAGGTTGACGGACGAGATCAGACTGGAGTCTCCATGGACTATGATGTTCGCGGATGACATCATGATCTGTAGGGAGAGTAACGAGCAGGCTGAATCGAGCCTTGAGAGGTGGAGGTACGCACTGGAGAGAAGGGGAATGTTAGTCAATGGGAGTAAGACGGAGTGCATGTGCGTAAATGAGAGGGAGGGTGGTGGTATGGTGCGGTTGCAAGGAGTTGAGGTGGGGAAGGTGGATTGGTTTAAATACTTGGGATCATCTGTCCAAAGTAACGGAGGGTGTGGGAGAGAAGTGAAAAAGAGAGTGCAGGCAGGATGGAGTGGGTGGAGAAGAGTTGCAGGAGTGACTTGTGACAGAGGGGTGGCTGCAAGAGTGAAGGGGAAAGTATACAAGACGGTAGTGAGATCAGCTATGCTGTATGGTTTGGTTTGGAGGCGGTGGCACTAACAAAAAGACAGGAAGCAGAGCTGGAGGTGGCAGAGTTAGAGATGCTGCGATTCTCGTTGGGAGTGACGAGGATGGATAGGATAAGAAATGAGTATATTAGAGGGACAGCGCAGGTAGGACGGTTTGGAGACAAAGTGAGAGAGGCGAGATTGAGATGGTTTGGACATGTACACAGGAGGGAAACGGAGTATATCGGGAGAAGGATGTTGAAGATGGAGCCGCCAGGCAGGAGGAGAAGAGGAAGGCCAAATAAGAGGTTCATGGATGCGGTGAGGGTGGACATGCGGGTGGTTGGAGTGTCAATGGAAGATGTGGAGGATAGAGCAAAATGGAGACGGTTGGTCCGCTGTGGCGACCCCTAACGGGAGCAAGCCGAAAGAGGAAGAAGAAGAAGAAGACCCTCAGCCAATGATGCTACTCCACAGCTTTGTGCTGCATTCGACCGAAGAAGTACGAATATAATTTTAAATCTTTCCACAAGTTTGTGGAATGACTTAAGTGTAAATACAATTGTACTTTAAAGAACATTTACATTGAAGTTTATTTTCTATTCAGTTATTATGGATCACTTGCTAAACCCACGCTCTGCACGAAGTTTCTAAAGTGAGGCTTCGTTAGGACGTCAATATGTCCAGTGTTCACAATGTGATTTATAGAATTTCTTTATATACAATGTTTGTTGTTACATTTTTGGTGTCAAATGCACCTCCTGAGATAGTCAGCATGTGCAGAAGAGGGTTTTACATTGCAGACCCTGTTTTCTAGGAGTGGCATTATGCCTCTCAGTGGTGACGGTCTGTTGAGGACAGATGTAATGACGTCAGCGAATGACCGATGATGTCATGACGTCATTACGCCTCTCATTGGTGACATCACACGTCGCCATGCAAACTAATGTAAATATTAGAAAAATCGCCAAAAATTCCCAAAATGTCCATCTGGCGCGATCTCACATAGCCTATGATGTACATTGGACCACAGACCACCCACATGCCAAAAGTGGCGACAATCCGTCTGGCAGTTTCAGAGGAGATAAGTCCACAAAATATGGCTTCGCATATTAATATAATAATTGTGCACAATGAGTCTTGTGTTCTCAACAAGAAATATTTTTTCATGTGTAAAATAAATAATTAATGAGGAAATTTGTTCTTTACATTTCGTTTTTGTAATTCGTGAAATAAAAAAATTATCACGAGTGATTGAAACAGTCAATAAATCATTTTAAATGTCGATGAACAATACTTGTACAAATAAATAAATAAATCAGATTTACATTTGTGGTTGAAGTTTTGATAAAATAATCATTTGAACTCAAAGTGATGAGAAAATGAATCATTCACCCTCACCATGTCCCTCTCTAACCCACACTACAGGTACACGGTAAACACGGACACTTACCCTTGTACAAGGCTGTAACTGCAGAACCTTGGATATAGTGAGGGTAGTTCACCTTGCAGGTATAATTCCCATAATCATTAGGATTCACAGATTTGAATGTTAATGAAAATGTTCCATTATGGACTTTGGACACGGACATTCTCAAACCGTCCATGTAATGTTCTCGTCTTTTGGAAAAACGGGCAATTGGGTGTTTGTTGGAGTCTTTCTCCCACTCTATAGAAAATGCTGGGGAATCGATGAAAATATGAACTCCACGTGAACCCGAAGAGAAGTTGCAGGTGAAGGTAGATTCTTCACCAGGTGAAGCTTCATTGAACTCGGGGCAGTGAACAAACAATTTATCTGAAACACACAAACAATAGGATTTCATTAAAATGAACTCACAATTAAAACGTGTTTCACTTTATCATAGAATTCCTCCTGATGATGATATCTCTCAATAATCCTCATAACAGGATTTAAACGAACCTTTAATTTCTGATTTAATCAAAAGGATCGATTTCATTTTCTGAATCACTGCCATGATTTGACACACATTTTTGCTTTATAATCAGGAGGTAAGATTTAGTTTCTGTTCACAAAGTCGAGGCTCATGGAAGAGAAATATAACAGACTGCAGAGTGCAGACTTAAGCAATGAGATTAATGAACAGAGAAGAGAAAAGAAGAAAATGTGAAACATGTCAAGACAGGAGGGAAGCAGAGGGGAGAGGTTGATGGAGGAAGAAGGATTAGGAGTGGGGATGGAGGATGATTTGTAAAGGAACAGGTGTAGGGATGGAGGACGATTTGCAATGGTCGTGCACTGTCAACTCGAACCCTTGAGGAAATTGTAGGACCGATGAGATTTGAGTGTCACACTGTTGTAAGTGGAGAATAGAAGGTTCATAATCACAAAACCAATCAACTCTCATTTGTACATCATGGAGCACTCACTAAATGTGAAGTCTGGGTTTGTAAAAATAATTATTTAAATCTTTACTACTTCATTGTTTTTCATTTCGAAAGAAAATATCTTCACCCCAATTAAACACAATCGAATGAAACACCAAATACTGAATTTGAGTCATCACAAGGAATCCGAACAAGCAAAGTGTAAGGAGAGAGGGAGGGGACGGGCCTGGTTTCTTGGTTTCAGCACGAGCTGAAGGTTTTGCCAGTTTTTCCCCTTCTTATTTTTATTTTCAGCTCTTCACATTTAGTGGCTCTCAGCCTTATTTAGGACAAATTTCAATAAAAAATAAAATAAATGGTATCGTAGTCTAAACAAATAAGCCTTTATATTCTCACAAAAATCCTGGAAATGTTAAAATAAATGGGGAAGATAAATAATCCAGAATGTGAGAAAAGGGAGAACGAAAACTCACGATTCACAATAACGATATCGCTCCGAGTTTCTCCGTTGTATGTAACAATACATGTTAACATGTCCACTTCAGTCACGTTGTTGAGAATCAATGTCGCGTCTCCATTTGTCAGGTTTTGTTCATTCATCATTACTCGTCCCTTGTATGAAGAACTCGTTTCAATCTTCCCATCCTTATAGGTGAGGATTGTAGGACCATTTCGCCATTCCACCTCCAGCTTGGTGGGATCAATTGATGCAGAGTCCTCATTCACGGTGAAGGTGCAGGGAAGAGATACATCCTCACCATCCACAAATCCCACTTCAGGTGGAACCACAACCTTCAACCCACTGGAACAGGATGAGAGAAAGAGAGAGGGAGGGGTTGGGGGGAGGGTTAGTTTGATTAATTAAATTATTAAACACGAGCAGACAACAGCAACTGGCACGAACACACAGACACGTGCGCACATACACAAACACACACTCATACGGAGGTGGATACTTCGAGACCTGGGAGGGCTCCATTCCACTTTCTGAAACCCCTATATGGAGAAAACAATGAACAACAAACACACACACACACACACACACACACACACACACACACACACACACACACTGTTGCCAAATGCCATTGTGGTAATACAATTTATGTACATGCACACATGTGCAAATGTACACACATATCAAGTAAATAAAAATGACAAACACAAAGATTTACCTTGAAACAGCATTATTTGAAAGAGGATTAAAAGTGGGTAATTAGTGAAATTCAATTCAAAAATGGACCAAACCACAGAACACAAAATGTCGATCCATTCTTGATGTCTTCACAGCGGGAACACAGATGGCGAACACCTGGTTGGATGGACCTTCTTGTTTTTATAATATGTATTGATGTCGAAGTGAGAGGTGGATTACAAATGAAGATCGCACAAAGTGATCCTTGCACATATTCAGTGGAGAAGACACCTCCCGAGGCACCCACCACATAGCACCGCGGGACCCAACAAAGGGGCAAATATATGTCTCAGTCTAAAGCCGCTGTCACACCTTGACGTTTTAGCCAGCGTATGGCAATGTATCAAAATGTATGTAAAACGCTGGCGTACGCTGAACTATTGATGTTTTTTCCAGCTTTGGGCGTATTCATAACAATTTGGACGTATGCATAACGTATTAGTAATGTACACAGAACGTTTCGAAAGCATATAGATAACTTATACCAACGAATGCTTAGCGTGTTGTCGGCGTTCACAACCTATGCACAACGATAGTCTAACTTATGTAAATTTATGCAAAGCGCGGCAGCGTATCGACGATGATCAAGTGGCGTAGCCTATTAAAAGGCTGCGGCTCGACAATTCAAATCATAACCGCACTAGACATCGAAGTGTCAAGCCCCTGTCAAACCTTGACGTTTTAGCCAGCGTATGCCGACGTATGAAAAATTTGCCAAATACGTATGAAAAATTTGCTGGCACACATCGAATACGTTATGGGTAAGATTTGTATACGTTAAGAGCACCCTGAAGCACGCTGCCATACGTCGTAGTATGCCGAGTACGTCGATAAATTTTAAGCATGCTGAAAATTTTTCGAATTATGCCAGCGTATGACGCACACGTTCCGCATATGCTGGCCATAAGTTGTAGGCACGTTTTGCAATCGTTGACACACGTCGACACACGTTACTTGTAAGTTACTCATGAGTCGAAACACGTCGAGGTAATGTTTAGCGTACCCGAAAGTTATTTCTAACCAATGAGTAACGTGCTTTGAACCTATGAGTAACGTATCTCAAACGCATATTGACGTATGTAGATGTGTTTGACGTCTTCTGGACGACCACAGAACTTATTGAACGTGTTTCTAACTTACAGCTACCGTATAATGGCGTATTGGCAGCGTTTAGGGGAATTGGTATCTAAAAATGGGCTTCACACAGGAGGAACCCATCAGTGTTCCAGACTCCATGGTTTTTATTTTTTTATTTATTTTTCTTCGGCATGACGGTGATGTTGACACTTCGATTTCTAGTGTGGTTATGATTTAAATCGTTGAGTGACATCCTATTCATGATATTATATTATAACCGCACTAGAAATCGAAGTGTCAACATCACCGTCATGCCGACGAAAAAAAAAACAAAAAAAAAAAACATGGAGTCTGGAACATTGACGCAAAACATTACCTCGACGTGTTTCAACTTATGAGTAACTTACAAGTAACGTGTGTCGACGTGTGTCAACGATCGCGTAACGTGCTTAGAACTTATGGCCAGCGTATGCGGAACGTGTGAGTCATACGCTGGCATACGTCGAAAATTTTTGAGCATGTTAAAATTTGTCGACGAGCTCGGCGTACTACGACGTATGCCAGCATACTACGACGTATGCCAGCGTGCTCTTAACGTATACAAAACTTACCCATAACATATTCGACATGTGCCAGCGTTTTAGACAAATTTTTCATACGTCGGCATACGCTGGCTAAATCGTCAAGGTGTGACAGTGGCTTAAGCCAGCGTTTTAGATACATTTTAATACGTTGCCATTGCTGGCTAAAACGTCAAGGTGTGACCGGGCCTTTAGAGAGGATGATCACCTGTCTCTGTTATCATCCGAACTCAAGCGTTTGGACATCGGTATTGCAGCTCTCTCTGAGGTCCGGAGACCGGATTGCGGCAAGACCATGGTGGGTGGTTACACCTACTATTGGTCTGGTCGCTCTGATGGTTACCATTCTCAAGGAGTTGCTGTAGCTGTATCCAATAAGCTGACTCCAATGATAATTGAGGTAACACTGGTCAACGAGCGTATTATGAGACTAAGGATTTGTCACTCCTTGGGTGTCATTTCCCTGGTCTCTGTCTATGCTCCGACTGAGGAGAGTGATCTCACCGCCAAGGATGCATTCTACACCACGCTCGAGTCTGTGGTTGATCAGTGCCTGAGACCAGATACACTTCTTGTCTTGGGGAATTTCAATGCATCGACTGGAACTGAAAGGGATGGTTATGAGATGTGTGTTGGTTCCCATGGGTCAGGAACTATGAACCAGAATAGCACTAACTACCTTGACTTTGCAAGAAGTCATGGACTTAAGGTGGCTGGTTCATGGTTTCAGTGACTATAAGCTCATCGATGGACTTGGTATTCCAACGCTGGTGGTGTGGCAAAGGAGATTGACCATGTCCTCGTTGATGGTCACTGGAGGATGATATAGAACTGCAGGGTCTACCGGAGTGCTCAGTTCCTCAATATTGACCAAGGGCTTGTTGTAGCAACTCTGTCGTTGCACCTTCAATCCAGGAGAATGGTACCATCCCAGCCTAAGCTGGTTCTTGGCAAATTCAATGATGAGAGGGTAGCTGAGGAGTTTGCAAACAACCTGAGTGGAGATTTGAGGAGTCTGGGTACTTTGGGAGGTCCTGAAGAGTTGTGGAGTGCCTTCAAGACCACCGTCCTTGATGTTGCCGGTCGATGTCTTGGAACTCACCGTAGGGCAAAGAAGAATTTTGTCTCTCAAGGGACACTGGATACCATTGAACAGAGTCGCAGGGCTAGGCTGAATGCCAGAGCTGAGCTGTTCAGGGAGCTGAGGCGTAAAACTGTACGTGCACCGAGGGTGGACAAGGAGGCCTATGTGTGAGGAATCTGTGAGGGGGTAGAGCACCACCTGTGGTCAGGTGATTCTCATCCTGCTTACAGGGGAATTTGTGCATTGCGTTCATCCAAGCCCATCCCTCGGTGTACTACAGTTAGAGCAGAGAGTGGTAGGCTCTTGACAGAGGAGTCTGAAGTGAAGGCCCGCTGGGCCGGTTACTTTGAGCGGTTGTACCAGGCTGATCCCCCAGCTGTCAAGTTGGACGTCAGGGGTGTTACAATCCTTGTTGCTGACCCTCCAATCAGCTGTGGTCCACCTTTGCTTGTGGAAACACAGTCTGCAGTGAACCAGTTGAAATGGGGTGAAGCTGCAGCGATCTGTGGCATCCATGCTGAACTTCTCAAGGCTGATGGAAATGCTGCACTCGTGTCGTTGCATGCAGTTTTGTGCTCTGTCTGTAACACAGGCATCATCCCAACTGACTGGAAGAGGGGCCTTGTTGTCCTTCTCTGGAAATGGAAGGGTGATCGCCAAGACTGCAACAACTACCGAGGGGTGACGCTGATCTCAGTGCCGGGCAAGGTCTTTGCTCGGATAATTATTGATCAGGTTCGCCGCCATCTGCTTGAGCACCAGCTTCCAGAACAGTCATCCTTTACACCAAAGAGGTCAACGATTGACCGTATCCTCACTCTTCGGGTCCTCCCCAAACACAGATGAGAGTTTCTGCAGGAGCTGCTTGCAGCCTATGTTTATCTCTGGAAAGCGTTTGTTTCAGTGAATCGGGATGCCCTCTGGAGGATTCTTGGTCTTCGTGGGGTGTCACCAAAACTGATCAATCTGATGTCTGAACTCTACTCTGGTACTGAGAGTGCTGTGAGATGTGGTGATACCATCTCTGACTTATTTCCAGTTATTACTGGAGTTCGTCACGGGTGTGTACTAGCCCCCACACTTTTCAGCAATTGTATGGACTGGATTCTAGGGAGGATGTTGGAGAGATCAAGCTGCGGTGCACTGTTTGGGAATGTCAAGATCTCTGACCTTGATTTCGCAGATGATGCAGTCATCTTTGCAGAGACTTTAGATATCCTTTTTGGGGGCCGTCGAGGTGCTGAATGAGGAGTCAGAGCCGCTAGGATTACGGGTTTCTTGGGTCAAAACTAAGATCCAGGCTTTCAATGACATCTTGGATGCTGCTGTCCTGTCTCTGTGCCTGTTTGTGGTGAGGATGTTGAGGTCGTGGAGAGATTCACTTCCCTTGGCAATGATATTCATGTCTCTACCGGCTGTGAGTCAGAGGTCAATATACGTCTGGGTCGGGCCTGAGGAGATATGGATTCACTGGATAATGGGGTGTGGCACTGCCAGTACCTGTGTGGGAGGACGAAAGTCTGAGTCTTCAGTTCCTTGGTGCTTCCAGTCTTGCTCTATGGATGCGAGACTTGGACTCTGACCAAGGATCTGAGACGGAGACTTCATTCCTTTGGTACCAGGTCTCTTCGGAGAATCCTTGGCTATCGCTGCTCAGACTTTGTGTCCAACGAGCGGTTGCTGAGAGAGACTCGGATGAGATTTGTTTCCTGCATTGTCCGTGAGCATCAGCTGCGGCTGTATGGACATGTGGCTCGTTTTCCTGACGCTGATCCTGCTCACCAGATTCTCTCAGCGAGGGAGTCTCCTGAGTGGAGGAGGCCAATGGGCCGACCACGTGGTTCGTGGTTGCAGCAGGTTGATCGGCATCTCAACAAGATGGGAATGGGCCAGTCATCTTCCTGGGGGATGGCCAGACGGAGGCCCCTGGAGTACCGGCAGAAAGTGGACGCAGCGACGCGCTGCTCTGGCGCATGCTCCCATACCTGACCTGACCTGACCTGACCTGACCTTATCACGCAATTGGCAATCACCGAACCATCATATTAAACATACACTCCTGGAGACGCCCAAAATATCACATGTGTCCGAATTGGACAAATGATTACTTTTCTCTGAGTTGGAACTGCTTGTCAGTTAGATTCTGCTGCTTACATTTTGTAATTCGTTTTAGTTTAAGAGATACTCGTGGTGAACACATCTGCAGAAATGATATAAAACAATGAAGGCTAACGACTCCGGGCGTTTTATAAGCATTGCAATGTAACCAACAATTCGTCACTTTGATGAACAGCTTGTTCCAAGTTACGGCCTGTTCCAACTCAAAAAACATGGCGTCTTCAGACCCCAGCGAGGTTACTCAGGAAACGCTTTCAGACCCCAGACAGCGAGGAGGCTGAGGATCACCTGATAAAGGATATAATTGAATGAGGTTGTTAATTATCTGTAAAGGGAGGTGTTTTAATTAACCAAAACACCCAATTTTGCACTTCCTTGGAGTTTTCTTCATATGCATGCAAAGTTTCAGGCTGCTCGGTTTTATGGTTATTGGAGTTATGGAGGATACACACACACACACACACACACACACACACACACACACACACACACACACACACACACACACACACACACACACACACACACACACACACACACACATACACACACACGCCCATTAAGCATAATGAGGATAAATATATTGTGATGATATAAAAAACTACATTTCAAACTGACACGGTGTATAAATACAATAACCATATTTTCATGGGATAAGGTAAGGTTCTGTCCAAAGGAGGTTCAACAGGACGTCACTATGTGTTGGACAATTCGAGGCGCGAGTTCACCGATTGGAGAATGGGGATTTTTAACCAAACTTTTACAAAATGTGATTAACTCTCTTTAGTTCACCTGAACTTTTCCTCATTTAATGGATCTACTTCATTCACTTATCATCGTTACATCCTCCTTCACTGAAGGTCGATGGACGTTTCGTTTTCATCCCAATCTGTGTTTGTTCGTTTTGACGAAAATTGAAAATTTTCATCATGTGTCAGTCTGTCTCGTTTGCGAGTTTGTGAGTGTGATAATTCGAGAACACTTTCAGCTATCTTCGAGAAACTTTACCAGGGGATTCCGAAGGACAAAAGTGAGGCTGTCAATGTTTTTTCACTATATTTGTCAAAGTTCAAGATGACAGTGACGTCATTTCCATGATTTTCGTCATCCCTGTCAGGCTACCACCTGACGCCTTGTTTGTCTGTCTGTGATATTTCAAAAAGTTGTAGACACATGATGACAAAACTTGGTAGATGAGTTAGTTAGATGATTCGATTTTGTTGAACATCCGGATGCAGATCTGGCCTTTCGGTGGGATACAAAACCTAAACTGTTTAGCCTGCTGGAGGTGTGCATTCTACTGAGTGCTGTTATAGTTAGTTATATAGTAATTTCCTCTTTTATGAGCCTGGTGTGGCTTTGTGGTTAAGGCGGTTAACATCAGGGGGGTTGACTCAGCCTGTCATCCTTCCGAAGGTCGGCGAAATGAGAACCAGTATACTGGTAATTATCCCTGCAGCGTCCAAGGTGACGAAAGGGTTGGTGTCAGGAAGGACGTCCGGCCGTAAAAACATTGCCACAAGTAAGGGTACCATGATTGGAGCCCGCAAAAAGCCGACCCCTGCTCAGGGATAAAGGCTTTCAAATGGTGTGATGATGTAGTAATTTCCTCTTTTATATCTCTTCTGGGTTTTTATTTCCATCTTCTCCAATAATCTTCTTCTTAATTAATTAACTGCCTTTTCTTCAGTTATTGGAATACTTTAATCAATGCAATCACTCCCTTTGGTCTTTGACCCCAGATCTTTCACCCCTCATCTTTGATCCAGTCCTTTCATCATTTGTTTTTTCCCCAAGAAAATGTAAATCCTGTCTTAACCCACATGTAACCTTTGTATCTGGACCCGGTCCCTTACTTTATCATTCTCCATCCACCCACACCCCCTCTTACACTGATGAAGGGCTATTGTTCGACATGTCTGATCCACATAATTTATATCCCAAGGTGTTAAACAAATCCTTGTTAAGTTTGTGAAAAACAAAAATTACTTTTCCATTTTTACCATTAATCACTTTATCTCCTCACTTGATGACAGTTGTTTAGTCATTTCCTCTTCTCCCTAATTAGCTCTTTGTCCTTAAATATTGTCACAGCTTCAGCACATGCATAGAGCTCATGAGGTGCGTACTAAGACCTGTCGCCACTACAGACCCTGAGGCCCCTGGACCATGGATAACTCCCCGAACCACAGATAACTCAATGGCCCAGAGGGTTGTCAACCAATTCCGGTAAAAGTAATTACACCGAGCAGGGTACTAAAAGTCCAGTCGCATTACCTACTCGTTGGTACAACTTTCTGAGATAGAGTCCATGGTCACAGCACTCACTTGTCTTCCAAATACTGTGGCCGAGTGAACCCTGGATGAACGCTGGCTAAACACCACCGAAGTGAAATGGTGTTGTGGAACTCCCATCTATCCATTACATACACACTCAGTCAGATCAATGAAATAAAGGACCCAATCGAGGTTTGAAATGTAACAATTATTTACACACACACACACAACCAATATATAATCCTTCAGCACGTATTTTAAAAGCAAGCAAAGTCAGAAGACACAGAAGAGCAGAGTTATGCCCTGAGCACGTATTTCCCCTTAAGCAGACTTACACGACAGACATGGCACCATCATTCATCTAGGAAGAAGAGACAAGAGAAGCAGAAAGAGGCAGTTTGGAGTCTTGGTTCGACCCCCCACTTTACTCACGCAACCAATCAGAGTTGTGTTGGGCCAAAGGTTAAAAGTGGATGAGGGGGTGAGAGGTTGGGTGGTGGAGTGTCGGTGTTGTGTTGGAGGCGTGTGGCGTGAGTGTAAGTGGAGACCCCAGGGATTTCATCACGCCCTTCATTGTGGGCCGCTCGGCTCCGGCTCCAGCATAACTTACTCCTGCGCCTCTTACCCAGTGCAGCCGGGTCCAGCCAACCCACACTCTGGCAGTCAATCTCCCAAACAGGCAGTTTGAGATGTACTCGCGCCACTGGTGCATCGACAACAGCCACAAACCGTGTCGAGTATTGGTCTTAATATGTGCCATACTAGGCATAACTTCAAGGGAGCAAACTTCATGTGAGCATCTTTCCCATTGGTGCGTGTCTGACGGGAAGGGTGCAGCAATGGGCTGTGGAAAATCCCCATGTCGTTACGTATGACGGCCACGGGCACCAACGCCCCTCCCCTCGAGGGTGCAGCGAGGGAGCTCCCCAACTCCCTCCCTTGCGTGCAAATGTTCCTTTGTTCTGTGCATGTGTTGGATAAGCGTTCTCCTGTGTGACAAATGTCGGAGTGCAGGGAAGGAAGAATGTGGGAAGGCGATTTGACCGGTCCACAGGATTTATTGTTTAACGGAGGGACACATTCGCCCATATTGGTTTTGACAGAGGTTGGTGGTGACTTGAAGACTGAGGAGTACCTAATGGACAGACGTATGAGCACATGGTTGATTATGTAGGAATAACCGAGTGAGTGGATGGATCGAGTGGAAAGGGAGAGGGACACAGGCGGACCAAAGGACGAACGACCAACTGCGGAGTTGAAGAAAAGACCGATGAGAAAAAAAACGACCGACTGAAGGAGGGGTTATTGAAGTGGGGTTTTGTGAAGCAAATTATTGGTGGAGAGATGAGATTAAAAATGGCAAATGGGAAGACATCACACCGGGAATACACAAGCAATCCTCACAATACATTTCCCCCCTCATTCCCCCGGATGAAAGGCAAAGGCCTACCTACCACGTAAACTCATGAAATAACTCATTCTGGGAATTCCTATGTGCACATGAATGCTCTCCCCTGGGGTACACTTACAAAACCATAACAATATTTTTCTACTTTTTCATTCCTTACACGATTCTCCATCCTTCGTGAGCCAGATCATATATGTTGCATTGTTGTGTCGACCTTTCACCCCATGTTGATCGCCCTTGCATGAGCCATCTGTGAATATCATTTTGTGTTGAAAATATCAGAGATCATAATCAAGTAGCTCATGTTAACCACATCCAAGATTGCAATGTGGAAACAGGGTTCCCAACCCACAGAGGAGAACAATAGTTCATCCAGTTGGACACAAATGGTTTGTTTGTTTTGAGAGGTTTTGATGTTGTTATGGATCCGGGGTTCGAGGCTTCCAACGAGGAGAAGCACTTGGGTCCCTCCCGAACGCCCAGTCCTGAGGCTGCCAGGCACAGACAACTCCATGCACCGGCAGGTTGCTACGCAACCAGGAATGCCGAGCCGATAAGCATGGCCAATCCAGGCAGGGTTACAGTACTTTGCGTGATACCTTACCTGTGAACGGCCAGCTAATTGGGGTCACGTGCCCTCAGTGCACACTCAAATTACTGCCGAGCATGACAATGAGTGTGCGCTGGCTAACAAAGCAAATTATTGGGGTAGAACGTCCTGTCTAACCTCACTTGTACACTGTGTTGGACCAATAAAGGAAAAGACAATCAAGAAAGATTGAAAATGACAAAAAACAATTATGTATTACAAACACACAAGGAAGC
Organism: Eptatretus burgeri; assembly: GCF_056783735.1. Taxonomy (NCBI): domain Eukaryota; kingdom Metazoa; phylum Chordata; class Myxini; order Myxiniformes; family Myxinidae; genus Eptatretus; species Eptatretus burgeri. The sequence continues at coordinate 9,117,520 of NC_140976.1, read as the reverse complement.
AATCATTTAAAAGCAAGTATTTGTTTGCAAAAAGGCAAAAAGACACATGAGAGCAGATTTAATCCAAACACGTGTTCTTCTTCAATCTTACTTTAACAAGAGACTTGGCCATCATAAACTCAGGGGCAAAGAATAAAACAAGAAGGACTTGAAAATAAAATAAAAGTAGCGTACGGAGAAAAGGAAAGCAGTCTTTCCTTCTCTCCCTCACCTCACACAAATATACAACAGAATGCAGAGGGAAATGGATGGGGAAGATGGGCAGTGGTGATGTGACACGATGGGTACATGCAGCCGCATCCATGAGATGTCTAGACCCAGCAGGCAATTCCTCTCCAACGTCCCACATAAGGCCTAGGTCACATTTGCTACGGCGGCCGTGGGGTCTCCAAAATCTGTGGCCACTAGCAATTATACCGTGGCCGCAGTATTTCCATGGTCACACAATGTAGCAGTCACATATGTTGTTTTTTTTTTTCGGGGAGCCGCACGGCGTATTTAGAAATTGTGGAGACCGAAAACGTGGAGGTGCCGCACGGTCTTTGATTTGATGTCGCACGGTGACCTTAGGGCATCACTGTGGCGGCCATAGAATTTTCAAGGCAGACGCAAGGTGCCCGCAAGGCTACCACAGGTGGACCGCAGGGGGGCCCTAAGGCGAACGTCTGGCCAGACGGACGCTAACGAGTGGGTATATATACTAGTTCTTTTTTTACTGAAATAAAAATATACCAGTATATGTAACTGAATATACTATAACTATAATATACCGTGGTGCCCCCAGAATCCGAACTCCCCATTGTTTGAACAAGTTGGAATCTGAACAATTTTTTCGAGAAAATTTTGCCCTAAAAACCTAATACATTTTAAAAAACCGAACACAACATGGCGTTCATGTTTGTTCACGCGTCTCTCCCACCTATTCGACCCGCATCCTTGCGCTTTGTTCATTCAGTTCGTCGGTGGAAGTACTCCTGAAAGCTTCTCTCGTGTGTCGATCGATACTTTAGGCCTCAGTCACATTTGCTCTACGGCGAGGATACAGCGGCCGTACGCCCTCTGAATTGACAGAAACGTGCGGCAGCCGCAGATAAACTGAGGTGGCCTCAGGGTGGCCCTACGCCATATGGCTATATTTTACAGGTCATAAGGTCGCCTTGGAATTATAACGCGGAGTTATAACTTTTTTCATTTCTACGTTCGCCGTAGAAATTCGACAAGCCGAAAAAAAAACTGGTAAAAAAAAAATTAAAATTAACCCATTCGTTACCGTCCGTCTGGCCGAACGTTCGACTTTGGGCCCCCCTGCGGTCACCTTGCTGTCCCCCTGCAGTCACCTTGTGGTCGTCTTGCGGGCACCTTGCGTCTGCCTTGAAAATTCTATGGCCGCCGCAGGAACGCCCTAAGGTCAATGTGTGACATCAAATCAAAGACCGCACGGCACCCCCACGTTTTTGGTCTCCACAATTTATAAATACCCCGTGGGTCTACCCGAAAAATAAAAACATATGTTGCTGCTACATTGTGTGACCGTGGAAATACTGCGGCCGCTTTATAATTGCTAGTGCCCGTACATTTTGTAGACCCTCCGGCCACCGAGCCAAATGTGACTTAGGCCTTACCTCGTGTTTTCACGTTCATTTGTGATGTTTGTTTTTTTTATCATCTTATGTTTTAATCAATAACAAAAAAGCAATCCGATCACGTGGTATCGTCTGTCGACCGACTGTCGGGCAAGGATTGAATTTCACAGCAAAACCAGTTGTAATTTGGAATATCCATTATTACGTCAGCCTAATGCGTTTGATGAAAGTGATTGTGGTTCTGCGGGCATCATGATTGATGAGCTGCCCTGGGGGCAGCGCTCTCGCAGAGTGCGCGAGCGATCGGAACCCAGGCCAGAGCTCGAGCCTGTGTGGACCTTTGGATGTGGTGATTGTACCAGTTTACATACAATACACCACCACCGAAGGTCATTTACTCATCTTACTTACCTTAAACATGGGGAATTTCAGTTTAAAGTGTCTTGAAAGTGGGTTGTCTTTGGGTCCACGAACGGATTAATTCACTCCATTATTTCTTATTGGGAAAATATTTTTGGAATCCGAACTTTTTGCAATCCGAACAGCCTCCTGGAACGAATTAAATTCGGATTCTGGGGGCACCACTGTATAGGCAAACACCTATACTCCGATCTCTAGCGGTAGAGCACGGTGGACGCACGGTCAACGCAGACTGCCATGGAGGCCGTACGTAGGTGCACGTCGGGCATAGGGAAACCGTGCGTCGACCCTGCGTTGCCCGCAGGTAGTTACACAGAACACAAGGCCACCGTACGGCGACCGTGGAAATAGTGCAGCCGCCGTAATTTTTTGTGGGTTGGGAAAATTCATTTTTCATTAAGAAGAGCTTACGGCAGCCGCACGAATAACGCAAGCCCACCGTACGCCCTACGTACGGTCGACGTGGAACACATCTACGTCATAGCTTGGCTTGTCGAATTGCTACGGCGAACGTAGAAATGAAAAAAAGTTATAACTCCGCGCTATAATTCCACGGCGCCCCTACGGCCTGTAAAATATAGCCAAACGGCGTAGGGCCTCCCTGAGGCAACCTCAGTTTCTCTGCGGCCGCTGCACGTTTCTGTCAATTCAGAGGGTGTACGGCCGCCGTATCCTCGCCGTAGAGCAAATGTGACTTCGGCCTAAGTGAGCTACATAGGCAAGTCATCCTCCTCTGCCTCAGATTCTTCCTCCTCATGCTACCATCGATGAGGTGCTACCGTTCACCCTCCTCGTCCTTCGGGGCTGACAGGATCGAGAGGGCAGGACGACATTTGGGAAGGAAGTGTCTTTTTTACATAGAAGCTCGACACACCTTACTTTCTTTACCCTCGCATGTTTTTGTTACTTCCCTCACGAGGCTTCTCTTTTCGTCCCTGCAAGTGCGAGCTTGTCCTGTTTTTTTTTTCCTTTTTTTTTGTTCACCTTGTCGAGGCTCGTATGGCAGCGAACACACAATGCCCAGTGAGGGGGTGGGGGGGGCATGAGACAAGTGGGGTGGAAGTGGAAAAGACAAAAGAGACATTCGGAGATCTGTTGAAGGGGGAGGGATGGGGAGGGGAACATGGGGTATACAAGATGGACATTACAGGGACTTTCAGGAAGGAAAGCAGTAGATTTGAAGGAGGTGAGTTTGGGGTGGATTAACAGGGGTAGAAAAATTGAGGAAGGGAAAAGGCGGGAAAAAAGAGGAATGAAAGAGTGCAGGTGAACAGGGATTCGTGATTTTGGTACTTTCACCAGAAGGGGGTTATTGGCGGACCTTGAGTGCATTGCGGAAATATGGTGGGGACAAATCACAGACAGAGGGGGGGGGCAAGACTAGAGAGGAGATGGTAGAAGACAGAAAGACCACCGACCGACCTGTGGTGAGAGAGTGAGAAGCCCAAAAACTCAGCCTCATTGCAGGAGATGCCCATGATTCGAAATGCCTTGGTTTCCATAGCCTGAAGCCGAGAAAGGTGAGAGGCAGTAGCATCAGCCCAGAGGGGAGAGCAGTACTCCATCAGGCTGCGGACAAAAGCTTTGTATGTGGTCAGCTCAGGTGGGTCGAGGAAGGACTTTGCACGATGGAGGATGCCTAGTCGGCGACTGACTTTGGAGGCCAGGTTGGAAATGTGGCTTTACCAGTAAAGATCATGGCAAATAGTGAGACCCAGAAACTTGAAAGAAAGGACTTCTTCCAGAGGATTGTTGAGAAAGTAGATGGGGGGAGTTTTTCAAACAATCCTTTCGGAAAGACATAGTGAGAGTGTGAGATTTTTCCGGATTGAAAGACATGTTCCACGTGTTGGACCAGTTTGTTATTTTACCCAGATCTGCAGTGAGTGAAGAAGCTGCTGCTTGCTGGTCTGAGGGATGTCAGATGGTACGGCACAGGGTGGAGTCATCAGAAAAGAGAAATAGAGGATTTTCCAGAGAGTCAGAGAGATCATTGATGAAAACCAGAAAAAGAACAGGGCCCAGAACGCTACCTTGAGGAACTCCAGCCTGGACAGGAAGAGGGGATGAAAACTCCATTTGGGACCACACGTTGACTGTGACAGGAGAGGAAGTCTGCAAACCATGAGTGGAGATGGCCTTGGATACCAGAGGAAGAGAGTTTGGTGAGCAGGGCAGGGTGCCAGACCATGTCAAAAACATGCGATATGTCAAGGGATATGGCTGTGATTTCCAGTCTGGCATTGAGGACCTCCATCCATTGTTGGGAGAGCAGAAGCAGCATATCCTGGGTAGAGTAACCGAGTCTGAAACCCAATCGAGGATCGTAAATCAGGCCATTGGAGAAGAGGAAGGATTTAATGTCTGAAGCGATGATGGATTCCATAACCTTGCTGATGATTGGGAGAAGGCTGGTTGGTCTGTAGTTGTCAGGATCTATTTTTGCACCTTTTTTTGCAGAGCGGTAATGTTTACTCATTCCCAAGCAGATGGCAGATGATCTTGAGCAAATGAGAGGGTGAATAGAACAGAGAGAGGGTGAGCAAGAGCAGAGGAGCAGGTTTTTAGGACACGTGGGGTGATGCCGTCTGGACCGGTTGCAGAATCTGAGTCGAGGTTTGACAGCAAGCTCTCCACCTTGTCAGGAAAAAAGGACACAGAGTCCATGGAGAGATGGGTGCGACTGAGTAAGGTGGGAAGAGAAAGTGATGGGTTTTGGACACAAGATTTCGATGCAAACACCGAGTTTCGGCATTCCGACTTTTTATGTGCGGTATCAACAGTGTGGACATTTGAGGAAAGGGAGGGATGGAGGAGGAACATACACCAGAAACAGATTTGATTAGACGCCACCAGGATTTGGAGGAGGAGATAGCTTTGAGAGTTCAGACTTGATCTTCGAAAGATGTTGTTTTCTGGCTCTCCTGAGGGTAGATACACACTTGTTCCGAGCTTTATGGAAGGAACGGAGATTACCCTCAGTTGGGTTTGCTATCCATGAGGCAAAGGCAAGTTGATTCAGGACAACTGCCTCGCCACAAGTTTCAGTGAACCAAGGGTGGGAGGAAGGGTAGGACAACTGAAGATGAGGTTGGATAAATCTTTGTACGAGAGAGAGCAAGTTTGTTTGAAAGAATTGTCAGGATGAGTTGATGTTGGAGAAAGTAGTGATGGGAGACCAGTCTTGAAGTTTGATGGCTGCTTGGAGACCATGCCAGTTAGTTTGAGTGAAATACCAGACTTGACGGCGGTGAGTTGGTTCTCTGATAATTAATAGCCAGAGATGTCCACTTTGACAAGCACGTAGTCAGAAGAACCGATTGGAGTGGAGGAAGAGCAACAGATATTGTCAGGGAAATTTGTCAAAATCAGATCCAGAAGAGATAGAGTACCATTGGTTGAGATCCGGGTCGGGAAATTGACCAATTGAGTCAGTCCCAATGGGTCACAGAAAGCTTTTGCTGAGGTGCCATGACAGGTGAGAGAGGTACCCACACGTAGCCAACTGGCATGATGACAACTGAAGTCACCACATATGAGGAAGAGAGAGCTCGGATGAGATGATAGAAGTTGGTCCATGTTTTCGGATAGTGAGGTGTAAAAGGAGTCATCACTGTTTGGTGGACGGTACAGTACACATATAAACATGAGGTGGGAGTGGAAGGGAAGCCGTTGCCAGAAGTATTCCTGAGGATGTGAGGGAGTGAGGGCAGTGCATGGAGAGTGAGGAATAGTCTTTGATGAAGTGAGCAACTCCTCCACCAGGACGAGGTTCAGGTTTGTCATACCAGAGGAGGGAGGAGGAAGTAACTAGGGAGAGATACTTGGGAGTCCGAGACATCTTGAGGGAGGAAAGTTTCTGTTAGGCAGATTATGTCTGGTTTGTCAGTGGCAACTTGAATGGAAAGATCTGTAAGGTTTGAGCGAAGGCCCTGGATTTTCATGTCCACACTGTTGAGGAAGAGGGAGGGGAGGAGGCTTTAGGTGCAGGAGATGGTTGAGGAGGAGGAGGGTAGGACAAGGGAGGAGGGGGGGGAGGTCAGGAGAGTTGTTGAAAGAGTGTGGGGGATTGCAGAATAGTGAGGGGGAGGGGCCAGATGAGGAGGAGAAAAGGCTCTGTGGTACTGGGGAGGAGAGGAAAACGAGCCGCATGTCCATACAGCCTCTGATGTAGGAGAGAGGGCAGGGGAAGGAGGCAGCTTTGTGGATGTGAGGGGGGTGATTGGAGTGAGAAGGGTAAGTGGGGAGAGTTGAGGAAGAGAGGTGAGGGGGAAGTTTTTGAGAAAGGTGAGAGGGTAGCTTGGAGGGAGAAGAATGTGATGGTTGCTTTGAGAGGGAGGGGTGAGAGGGGTGAGAGGGGTGAGAGGGGTGAGAGGGGTGAGTTGGTACTGATGTTGGAAAAAAGAATGGTTGATGGAAAGTCCTGTTCGCTTCTGCCTTTCTGCTTCTTCACATCAGCTTTCTTCAATCCTCCCACAAGTCTTCTCTCTCTCATTAATCTGCAGCCGATGGGGGCGGTTCCACGACGTCACTTGTGGAAATTGGCACGCCATTCTGAGGGAGCTTTCAATTCAGCCCCACCCCTTCCTTTATGCACCCAAGGCCGTGACCAGAGCCCCCGACCCCTCTCTCATGCACAATAATTCACTTGTGCAGTTCAGCAATGTACCACACCTGCGAAAAGCGCCGCACCTTGCAGGCCACGAACACCAAGCATCGTGCGCCGTGCCGTGCACATGTATATAAAATGGAGTGAAAAACGGAGAGAGACTCTGCGGGACCGAGGGATGACTGAACAGCAGGGTTGAAGGTAGAATTCTTGAAAGGATGTTTGATGAAGGGGAGGTAATTTGTGGATTGAGAAAGGCAGAGTAGGGAAATGGTGTGAAGGAGGAAGGATGGAAATTTACAGAGGGATTGAATAGAATGATGGTGTGAAGAAAGAAAGATTGAAAGTACCAGAGTTGGAGGGGAGAGACATTACACTGGAAAAATACAGCCGAGCCAATGCATGCCCACATGAACAACCTTTGACAAGGGACCAAGGACTGTCTACACAAAGACTAATGAAATAACTGATCCTCAGGTCACCTACGTGTTCATGTATGCTCTCCCCCGAGATAAGTTTTCGAAAACTGTGACAATATAAAGGAAAACTTCCAGACCCAATTATAAACTATATGATTCGTAATTCACAGGTATGGTGTTAAATAACAAAGTGATGTCACTGAGATGGACGTTCTGCTGGTTATCCCATCTGCTAGAGGTAGCTGGTGGACATAGAACATCCCTTGGTATATTTGGCAAAGATGGATAAGTTGGCGCTAACCTTCTCAGGATTTATCAGAAATTCCTGCCCTAACCTACAGGGGGCACTGCATCAGCTACACGACAGCAATCCTGAGCAGTAATGCAAACCAGCAGCAACACACTGCTCATGAGTTGTGACAAAGATCGAGGGGATGTGGGATTAAATATTGTATTCTTCATTTCAATAAAATTTTCCGATCTACCCAAGACCCCGAGAGATGACACTGAACTTCCTTGGGTGAACAAATCCATCTGCAGCTTTCCAGTGGGAAAATGATCATTTATCAAAATGAGTAAAAGGATTGGATTCACCACAGTGTCCAGGTCAGTACCACACATCTCAATAAGAGTGAAACAGTTAAACACACAAATTGTTAATCTGTTCCATTCTTGCAAGTGGCAGCAAGGTAACTATCATTTATTGGAGTGCAACTGATGCTGTGCCCCCTCTACCAGTACAATGGTACTCCTTTCACCAACCTCAGAAGGATGACAGGCTCACTCAAACCCACCTGATGTTAATTCAGCAGACAACAGGGCTTGAACTCAGAACCCAGGGATTCTGAGCCAACCACTCGAACCACGAAGCCAACACCAGGCTTAATTTTTTCACCTGATAAGGATGAACTCCAACAATCTACATTCATGAACATTTATAGGAAGAGTGTACCTGCGGTTTGTTCCACAATCAAACTCTTCCTTCACTTTCCAAGGAAACTTCACATCTTACTGGAGATAAACATGATAATGATGATGGAGAGAAGATATTTTTTTTATCGAATCAGGTTTGTAAAGGTGAATCAGGTTTGCAAAGGTGAACAGTTAAATTTGAACAAGATTTACCAAGACACATCACCATACATTATATCTGAATCAAAGTACTTCAACTACCGACGTAATAATGCCGTAATTTACAAAACATTACACAACACTAAGAATAAAGTTTGAAAAGAATAATTTTTCTTAAAATCCGAAGGCCCATGGAAGAGCTGTTACACACAAATCATGTACTCTCATGCAGACAGAAATGGCAGATAACACAAGACTTGACATCGGACAAACATGACGTTGATCTTGGGAGAAGGAACTTCCGTGAACACACTGGGTGCTGGTGCTATCATCTAATGGTGGTGATTTCCTCTCTGCAGTCAGTGGGGAACCTTGAGGGAGAAATTTCCCTCCTCATTGGATGGCAACCCGTGGGGTTTATCCATGTTCTATCATCTAAATGCTGAACATCAAGTGAGGAATCATCACGTACTATTTTAAAATCTTTGGTTTGACTCGGTCATGGTTCGACCCACCGACCTCCCAGACTCGGAGCAGACACTCTACCATGACATCACCGAGTCTGGAAAGTTCTCCAGTATTGGAGAAAAAATGTTTGTGTTTAGTTCAGGGAACCTTGAATAACCTTTTATAAGGGAAAGGTAATTACAAATCGATTCCCACTTTAAAAAAAACATAACCAAAGAAAACAAACATTTGTGGAATTCCTTACACCAATGGACATCTAATGAGACATTGAGTTTAAGAACATTCCTTATTATCCTGTAAACCTTTATATTCCCCAGGAGTTACACCCTCATAATCCTATTAATGTGTACAAACTAATATCCCACTACATGAGTTTAACAATCATGATCCATAAAGATAACATTTTGTTTTGGAAAGAAAAGGATCATTGGGATCAAATCAAACTATTCCACCATCCTGGGTGAAAAGGATAAGAAGTAATTAACATTGATGATGATTCCACAATTTCAGGACTCACCGGTGGAGGTGAAAAACAAACCCATGAAGAGGATCATGAGAACATCTCGAAGAAATAATCTCTTCATCAACTTGAACATCTTCATCACATTCAGTTTGTGGTTTCCAATCTCTCACAAAACCTCACGAGATCTGGTGATGTTCTCAAAGAGAACAAATCTGAAAAACGTTCAAAACACGAGTTAGTAAATCACAAATAGACAAAATAACACAAGATGAGAAATCACAATCACAAGATAAGATAAACAAAGCGAGTGTGTCGTGGATATAACTCGTTATCCTCCACTGGAATGGATCATCGTGGAATTGAACACAAAACATGTAAAGTGGATGGAAAACCCAGTTCAGAAATGTTATCAAATCTGTATCTGAGAATCAATAATAATTATTTTTAAAAATCATACAAAAATACACACACACACACACACACACACACACACACACACACACACACACACACGGTCAAAAGTTTTAGAACACCCCTATTTTTCCAGTTTTTTCTGAAAATTAAACAGTTTCATGTTTCAATGTACTCTGAAATTAATGCACAGAACAAATAAATAATGGCAGATAAAAAAAGAAATCATGGAATCGTTTTGTTGAAGAATATTTAATCTAAATTTTTGACTCATAAAAGTAGCCACCTTTTGCAGATATAACAGCCGAACATACTTGTGGCATTCTTTCTACAATGTAAATTAAATATTGTTCGGAAAGTTCCGCCCAACACTGTTGCAGAAGTTCCCACAAATATGTTGCACTTCTGAGTTGCTTTGCTTTCATCCTTCTGTCCAGTTCATCCCAAACCAGCTCGATGGGGTATAAGTCTGAAGACTGCGCTGGCCATTCCATGATTTGAAGCTTACCGTCTTGTTCTTTTCTTCTAAGGTAGTTCACACATAGCCTGGAGGTATGTTTTGGGTCGTTATCTTGCTGGAGGATGAACCCCTGACCAACAAGGCGTAGAACAGAGGGTATTGGATGGCGCTGCAAAATGCTGTGGTAACCCTTTTGGTTCAGGATGCCTGTCACTCTGTGCAAGTAGCCGACTCTGCATCCAGCAAAAGAGCCCCAGATCATCACGCTTCTTCCTCCATGTTTGACAGTTGGTGTCACACATTGAAGAACCATCACTTCTCCTACTCGATGGCGTACAAAAACCCTGCATGATGAACTGAAGATTTCAAATTTTGATTCATCGGTCCAGAAGACCTTCTTCCAGTTTTCAGTAGTCCACTGGTGGTGCTTCATGGCCCAGGAAAGCCTCTTTTTCTTATTTTGCCATCTTAGCAATGGCTTTCTTACTGCCACTCGACCTGTAAAACCTGCAGCTCGAAGTCTTCTCTTCACAGTTGAAACTGAGACTTCCTTACTTCGACCAGTGTTAAGCTGTGCTTGAAGCTCCTGTCCTGTGAACCGCCCTTCACACAAGCTGTTGACTCTCAGAAACTTGTCTTCTGATTGTGTTGTGGCTTTGGTCTACTAGACCTCTTCCTGCCAGAGTTTCCTCCAGTTTCCAAGGGCCTTTTGATGGTGTAGGAAACTACTCACTGACATCTTGGCTACTTTGCAATTTCTCCAAAGGAAAAACCTACACTTTTAAGGGTTATAATGGTCTGTCTGTCTTCCTTTGTTAATTGTCTTTTTCTCACCTTTATGATAGCAATATACTTCGTCCTGCAGTGCAATATTGTCCAAATGCTGCTTCAGAGGGTGGACCAACACAGTCTGTTCCAACACTGCTTTTCCAGACAGAGGATTTCTCACGAATCAACAAAAGTTGGGACACCTGTAGAAATTGTTTGCATCAACTTTCAAGGCTTAATTTAACTTCCATTGCTGCAGAACAGCTGCAGTTGCGAACCCATCACTTGTTCCCTGAAAAGGGCCTTTTTTAACAACTCTGAAATTTACATTATTTTTCAGTTTTTGGTAACCTAAACTTTTTTTTTTTAACCTCTGGCAGTTTACCACTTAGCTTTGTACCATTTCAGGTTATTCACTGGACTTGAACTGCTTACATTTCAGTAAAAAATGAAAAATGGTGGTGTTCTCAAACTTTGAACCGGTCGTGTACACACACGCGCGCGCGCGCGCACACACACACACACACACACACACACACACACACACACACACACGTGCACACACACACACACACACACACGATAGATAGACCAGTCATATTTCATAAAACGAACCATAGAGAGAGACATTTGGAGTAAAATTCTGGAACAACACTGTTTAACCTAATTTGTACACACAGAATCCACAAACACCTGTTCTAGATTCTGGATGATTAACCATTTTATTTCCATTTCAAAATGAGGCGCTAAATTTACTTGATTCCAATTAAAAATTACATCAATATCATGTTTTCATAACCGAAGTGAAAGGGAAAGAACATTTTACAGTTCATTTCTCCAGTTTTTATTAATTAAATAAAGAATGGCTGTCGATGAATCAAAACATTTTTGAGTGAAGTGAAGAATTCTTTGAGACAATAAAACATCTGCAGCACCATTCCCGAACCAACGACTAAGGAATAATGTTCGAACTTTCTCAACTTTATCTCATGTTGTGAAGAAGAGTTGGAGTGAAAAAAGACAAACACAAGATCTTGAAATGTGACACAAACATCCTGGAGCATCTTGTCACCTTTTACTTGGCTGTGACCAGTTAATTCGGTTGCAATCCTGAAACATGAACCGATGCCTGAACCAATCTCTCTTCCTGAAATGAATCGGTCACTCCACACCAGGAACTAATCCATGCTTGATATATTTATTAACTGAATGCCTTGACTTCCATCTTCTTCTTGGGTGTGGCAGCTTGGCTGCCAGGTTGCTATAATTTGTTGTGACACAACTGTGCCGCTGATGCTGTGCCCCTATATACCAGTACACTGGTACTCATTTTACTGACCTCACAAGGATGACAGGCTGAGTCAACCCCACCTGGGGTTAATTCAACAGTCACTGGGGTTCAAACTCAGGAGCCAAAGATCGCAAGCCAGCCACTCGAACCACGAAGCCAACATCAGGCTTATAAACTGCATTTAATCTATCCAACTGCACAAAAAACATCTTGTCTTCGGTTGTTATCTCCATTTGCAGGTTTCAGGATATGGGAGGAAGTTATATTAAGCCTGGTGTTGGCTTAATGGTTAGAGTGGTGGGCTTGGGATCCTAGGATCCTGAGTTCAAATACCACTTGACTGTTGAAGTAATACTTGGTGGGGTTGACTGCCTGTCATCTTTCCAAGGTTGGTTCTTGATCTCCAATTGTGACCAGTTTATAATTTCACAGCTATATTGGAATAACAGCACTGCAAGTTGGTTTAAATAGCTTTGTTTTTGTTTCTCAGGGAGAGGGGATGACTTCAGAATTCGTCTTAGTCTGTGTCGACACTCTTTTCTGATTATTTTCTGCATTTTTTTTGTGTTGTACCTGGGGATCCTTCTTCTAGTGACTAGAAGAAGGATCCCCAGGTACAACACAAAAAAATGCATAAAACAATGCATAAAAATGCATAAATGCATAAAAAAAACTAGAAAATGAAGCATCCTCCAAATTCATCAGACTAGATTCTGGTCTGAGGAATTTGAAGGATGCTTCATTTTCTAGTTCCTGTATTGTTGTGCTTTCATTGATTGAGATGTTGTCTGTTCCTTTTGTTCTTCCTTGTAAAAATGTGCATTTGGCAAATTTGTCAAGAACAAACTCCATGCGGATGTTCTCCGAGAACTGCTTTACTAATTTCAGTTGATCTGCTAATCTCATAATTTGGGGTGAAGAGTTTTAGATAATCCATGTACAGTAGGTGTCGCCTTTCTTGTTTCTTTGATCGTTTTTCGGTTGCATCTCAGATTGTATCTGTGTGTCCTTGTTCATTGATGAGGTTACTCAGTGGGTCTAGAGCCAGACAAAACAGGAGGGGGTGGGGAAGGCTGTCACCTTGTAAGATACCACGTCATATTTTACTCCTGGGATTTCAATCTTTATTTCCACGTAAGGTAGTATCAGAGTTGAGTTCCAGAGAATCATTACTTTCTCAATCAGTGTGACTATTTGGGGGTCAATTTTGTATTATTGCTTGCATTTTATAATCCACAATCAGGGGTACCCGGCGTTGCCGGGCAACGTTAAATCCCTCCTCCCACCCCACCCCTTACCCTGCCTTTTCCCACCCCACCCCTTGAGGGACAAATTCATCGATATGGCTGAAATAATGAATGATGCTGCAGATGTTTATCCTCATCGCCATGTCATGAATCTGGGGTGTGTTCAGTTACCAAGTTTCTTGCAGAGCGCTGGCCAAGTGGCTTAAGCACTCAATCAAGCACTCTGCAAGAAACCGTTGAGAAGGAATGGCTGGCTTGGCAAGCACTAGCTAGCTGCTATGTAACAACACACCACTGGACTTCTCAACAGCAAACAGTACATGAGTATTTTAATTGAAATGAAAACGTACCTTGTTCAGACCAACAAAATCCACCCACAGACACGAAATCAGCTTTATATATCAGATTGGATTCGGCGACAATGAGACACCTCACACAAAACTGCCATGTTTGCATAATATATCCTTCTCTTGTTGAATTTAAGACTTTAAAAGGGCATGTGGTCGGTAAAGCCGCTATCACACTGACGTTTTAGCCAGCGTATGGCAACGTATCAAAATGTATGTAAAACGCTGGCGTACGCTGAACTATTGATGTTTTTTTTCCAGTTTCGGGCATATTCATAACGAGTTGGACGTATGCATAACGTATTAGTAATGCACACAGAACGTTTCGATAACATATAAATAACTTATACCAACGAATGCTTCATGTGTTGTCGGCGTTCACAACCTATGCACAACGATAGTCTAACTTATGCATAGCACGTGGCAGCGTATCGCCGACGATCACGTAGCGTAGCCTATTAATAGGCTTCGGCTCGACGATACAAATCATAACCATACTAGACATCGAAGTGTTAAGCCGCTGTCACACCTTGACGTTTTAGCCAGCGTATGCCGACGTATGAAAAATTTGCCGAATACGCTGGCACACGTCGAATACGTTATGGGTAAGTTTTGAATACGTTAAGAGCACGCTGGCATACGTCATAGTATGCCGAGTACGTCGACAAATTTTAAGCATGCTCAAAATTTTTCGACGTATGCCAGCATATGACGCACACGTTCCGCATACGCTGGCCAAAAGTTGTAAGAACGTTACGCGATCGTTGACACACATCGACACACGTTACTTGTAAGTTTCCCTGACAATATCTGCTGCTCTTCCTTCGCTCCAATTGGTTCTTCTGACCACGTCCTTGTCAAAGTGGACGTCTCTCTGGCTGTTATCAGAGAACCACCTCACCGCCGTCGAGTCTGGCATTTCACTCAAGCCGACTGGCAGGGTCTCCGAGCAGCCATCAAACTTACAGACTGGTCTCCTATCACTACTTTCTCAAACATCAACTCATCCTGGGAATTCTTTCAAAGAAACTTGCTCTCCCTCATGCACAGATTTATCCCCTCTCGTGTTCAGTTGTCTTACCCTTCCTCCCGCCCTTGGTTTACTGAAGCTTGTGGAGAGGCAGTTGTCCTGAAACAACTTGCCTTTGCCTCATGGAAAGCAAACCCAACTGAGGGCAATCTCAGTTCTTTCCACAAAGCTCGGAACAAGTGTGTATCTACCCTCAGGAGAGCCAGAAAACAACATCTTTCTCATCTCAAGTCTGAACTCTCAAACCTCGCTCCCTCCTCAAAATCCTAGTGGCGTTTAATCAAATCTGTTTCTGGTGTATGTTCCCCCTCCATCCCCTCCCTTACCTCAAATGGCCGCACTGCTGATTCCACACGTGATAAAGCTGAATGTCTAAACTCAGTGTTTGCAGCTAAATCTTGTGTCCTAAACCCATCACTATCTCTACCCACTTTACCCAGTCGCACCCAACTGTCCCTGGACTCTGTATCCTTTTCTCCTGACAAGGTGGAGAGCTTGCTTTCAAACCTCGAGTCAGATTCTGCAACCGGTCCAGACGGCATCAGCCCACGTGTCCTCAAAGCCTGCTCTTCTGCTCTTGCTCACCCTCTCTCTGTTCTATTCACCCTCTCATTTGCCCAAGGTCATCTGCCATCTGCTTGGAAATCTGCTAACATCACTGCCCTGCATAAAAAGGTGCAAAAACAGATCCCTATAACTACAGACCAATCAGCCTTCTCCCAATCATCAGCAAGGTGATGGAATCCATCATCGCTTCAGATATGAAATTCTTCCTCTTCTCCAATGGCTTGATTTCCAATCATCAATTTGGTTTCAGACCAGGTCACTCTACCCTGGATATGCTGCTTCTGCTCTCCCATCAATGGATGGAGGTCCTCAATGCCAGACAGGAAATCCGAGCCGTATCCCTGGACATATCACGTGCTTTTGACACAGTCTGGCACCCTGCCCTACTCACCAAACTCTCTTCCCATGGTATTCAAGGCCATCTCCACTCATGGTTCGCAGACTTCCTCTCCTGTCGCAGTCAACGTGTGGCCCTAAATGGAGTTCTTTCATTTTCTCTTCCTGTGCAGGCTGGAGTTCCTCAAGGTAGCGTTCTGGGCCCTGTTCTTTTTCTGGTTTTCATCAATGATCTCTCGGACTCTCTGGAAAATCCTCTATTTCTCTTTGCCGACGACTCCACCCTCTGCCGTACCATCTGTCATCCCTCAGACCGGCAAGCAGCAGCTTCTTCGCTCACTGCAGATCTGGATAAAATCACAAACTGGTCCAACACGTGGAACACGTCTTTCAATCCAGACAAATCTCACACTCTCACTATGTCTCTTGGAAAGGACCGTTTACAAACCCCCCCCCATCCACTTTCTCAACAATCCTCTGGAAGAAGTCTTTTCTTTCAAGCTTCTAGGTCTCACTATCTGCCATGACCTTTCCTGGGAAAGTCACATTTCCAACCTCGCCTCAAAAGCCAGTTGCCGACTGGGAATCCTCCGTCGTGCTAAGTCCTTCCTCGGCCCTCTTGAGCTCCTGACCACTTACAAAGCTTTTGTCCATAGCCTGATGGAGTACTGCTCTTCCCTCTGGGCTGGTGCTCCTGCCTCCCACCTTTCTCGGCTTCACGCTGTCGAAACCAGGGCTTTTAAGATCATCGGCATCTCCCGCAATGAAGCTGAGTCTTTGGGCCTCTCACTCAATCACCGCAGGTTGGTC
The DNA here is from genome assembly GCF_056783735.1 of Eptatretus burgeri. NCBI lineage: Eukaryota > Metazoa > Chordata > Myxini > Myxiniformes > Myxinidae > Eptatretus > Eptatretus burgeri. Next base: position 9,101,220 of record NC_140976.1, on the reverse strand, counting down.
GGTGGTCTTTCTGTCTTCTACCGACTCCTCTCCAGCCTTGCCCCCCCTGCTCTCTCTCTGCGATTTGTCCCCACCACATTTCCACAGGGCGCTCAAGGTCCGCCAACAACCCCCTTCTGGCAAAACTGCCAAAATCACGAATCGCTGCTCATCTTCACTCTTTCATTCCTCCTTTTTTCCCGCCTTTGGAATAAACTTCCTCACTCTATTCTTTCCCATTCTTCCCTCCAGGCTTTCAAAACAGCTGTTCACCACCACCTCTTATCTTCCCCCATCCAAATCCTCGATCTTTTCTACCCCCGATAATCCACCCAAGCCCACTTCCTTCAATTCCCCTGCTTTCCTTCCTGAAAGTCCCTGAAATGTCCATCTTCTCTTCGCCATGTTCCCCGTCCCATCCCCATCCCTCTCCCTTCCACAGTTCACCTAATGTGTCTGTTCCCCACTGTTTTGTCCCTTCCACTCCCGCCCCTCTTGTCTCATGCCTCCTTGCTGTGAGTTGTGTGTTTGCTCTCATACGAGCCTCGACCAAGGTATACAAAAAAAAAGTTACTCATGAGTCGAAACACGTCGAGGTAATGTTTAGCGTACCAGAAACTTATTTCTAACCTATGAGTAACGTGCTTTGAACCTATGTGTAACGTATCTCCAAGGCATATTGACGGATGTAGATGTATATGACGTCTTGTGGATGACCACAGAACTTACTGAACGTGTTTCTAACTTACAGCGACCGTACAATGGCGTATTGGCAGTGTTTAGGGGAATTGGTATCTAAAAATGGGCTTCACACAGGAGGAACCCGTCAGTGTTCCAGACTCCCTGTTTTTTTTTGTTTTTGTTTTTTCTTCGGCATGATGGTGATGTTGACACTTCAATTTCCAGCGCGGTTATGATTTAAATCGTTGACCGACAGCCTATTAATTTTATTATATTATAACCGCACCAGAAATCGAAGTGTCAACATCACAGAGAAGAAGGAGAAGGAGAAGGAGAAGGAGAAGGAGAAGGAGAAGGAGGAGAAGGAGAAGGAGAAGGAGAAGGAGAAGGAGAAGGAGAAGGAGAAGGAGGAGGAGAAGGAGAAGAAGAAGAAAAAAAAACATGGAGTCTGGAACACTGACGCTAAACATTACCTCGACGTGTTTCGACTTATGAGTAACTTACAATTAATGTGTGTCGACGTGTATCAACGATCGCGTAACGTGCCTACAACACATTACTCATAGGTTAGAAATAAGTTTTGGGTATGCCAAACATTACCTCGACGTGTTTCGACTTATGAGTAACTTACAAGTAACGTGTGTCGACGTGTGTCAACGATCGCATAACGTGCCTACAACTTATGGGCAGCGTATGCGGAACATGTGAGTCATACGCTGGCATACGTCCAAAAATTTTGAGCATGTTAAAATTTGTTGTCGAGCTCGGCGTACTACGACGTATGCCAGCGTATTACGACGTATGCCAGTGTACGACAACGTATGCCAGCGTCCTCTTAACGTATATAAAACTTACCCATAACGTATTCGACGTGTGCCAGCGTTTTAGACAAATTTTTTCATACGTCGGCATACGCTGGCTAAATCGTCAAGGTGTGACAGCGGCTTAAGGCAAGATTATTGATAATGGGGGATTTTCACTTGCCAGGGATAGATTGGGTCCAGGAACAGGGAAACGGAAGAGCAGATGAAGATTTCCTAGTTTTAGTCCAGGATTGTTTTTTAACCCAGTTTGTAGATAAGCCCACGAGGGGGAGTGCAGTGTTCGACCTCCTTTTATGTAATGATCCCAATATGGTGGAGGAGGTGGAGGTTGGTGAGCATTTAGGAGCAAGTGACCATAACATTGTGTGTGCAAAGACGGTTAAGAGTTAGAGTTCAGGATAGTAGGGTAAGGCTATTAGATTTCAGGAAGGCAAATCTTGAGGGAATGAGGAGAGAATTTGGTGATGTTAATTGGGAGACTAACAACAGAACAATCAGCATCAGAGAAATGGGAAACCTTTAAGGACCAAATATGAAGAGTGCAGAGTAAGTACATTCCAATGACGGGTAAAAATAGAAGCAGAAGGAGACCAGGGTGATTCAGTAGTGAGATAAGGAATGCTATTTAGGAGAAGCAGAAGGCATTTATGAGGTTTAAAATAACAGGACTGGAATTATATATATATATATATATATATATATATATATATATATATATATATATATATATATATATATATATATATATATATATATATATATATATCACTATCAAGGTAAACAGAGGCAAGTGAAGAAAATAAATCAACAAGCCAAAAGAGAGTACGAGAAGGACATGGCTAAGAATATTAAACATAATAATAAGGCTTTCTTTATGTATATCAGGGAAAAATAACAGGTTAGGACCAGTGTGGGCCCATTGAGGAATAGCATCGAGAGAGTGGTTAGTGATGAAAGTGAGATGGCAGGCTTATAAAACAAGTATTTTTCTTCAACGTTTACACAAGAACAATCAGGAGAATTACCAATAGCTGAGAGTATCCATCAAGGAGGTGAGGAAGGGCTTTTACAGAAGATCCAGGTTGGAGTGGAGGAAGTAAAGGAACAGCGAGGTAATCGAAGAGTAGATAAGGCTCCGGGTCCAGATAATATGCACCTGAGAGTATTGATGGAGGTGCTGAACAGGTAAGCGAGATGTTAACGGATATTTTCAATTTCTCACTGGAGTCAGGACAGGTACTGGAGGATTGGAGAGAAGTAAATGTAACACCATTATTTAATAAAGGCTCCAGAGAAGAATTGGGAAACTATAGACCAATTAGTTTGACTTCAGTTGTGTGGAAGGTGTTGGAGATATTAATTAAGGACCAGATGTGGAACCATTTAAACAAATACAAACTAATTAAAGGTAGTCAGAATGGGTTCACCAAAGGTAGTCCCTGTTAAACAAATCTTTTAGAGTTCTATGAAGCAGTGTCTGATTGGGTGGACGATGGAAAGACAGTGGACAGAGTATATGTAGACTTTAAGAAGGTATTTGATAAGATACAACATCGGAGGTTGTTCGCCAAAGGGAGGGCTTGTGGAGTGGCTGGTCAGGTGGCTAATTGGATTGGAAACTGGCTTAGTGTTTGGAAGCAAAGAGTGGCTGTGAGTGAGAGGATGACTTACTGGGAGGATGCAAATAGCAGGATACCTCTGAGATCAATACTTGAACCATTACGATTCATTAATTATATACATCAACGATTTGGATAATGGGGTAAAGAGTAAACTTTCCAAATGTGCAGATGACACAAAGCTTGGAGGTAAGGTGGATAGCAGAGGGTGTGGTGATCAGATTCAGGAAAGTATTGATACTTGCATAGATTGGGCAAAACATTGGCAGATGGAATTTAACCTGAGCAAGTGTAAGGTGTTGGGGATGGGAAAGGACAATGAAAATAGAGATTACAGGATGTAAGGGGTAATTTTGGAGCGTGCCACACAGGAGAAGGATCTGGGGGTGGTAATAGATATGGGAGATAAGTAGGCAGCACAGTGCCAGGCAGCGATAGGTAAAGCAAAGAGGGTTTTAGGTTGTATTCAGAGGAAGATTATTTATTAATTAAAAGAGGTGGTGTTCACATTGTACAGGAATTTAGTGAGGGCCATATCGAGAATATTGTGTGCAGTTTTGGTCACCACAACTCAGGAAGGACACAGATGACATGGAAAGGGTTCAGAGCAGGGCGACTAGATTGATTCCGGGCCGAGTTAGACTCAGCTGTGAGGAACGGCTGAAGGAGACAGGGCTTTATACACCAGAAAGGAGGCGGTTACGAGGAGATATGATGGAGATGTTTAAGATAATGAAAGGTAGAGATAAAATAAGTGAAGATGAATTATTCAAGAGTAGACAGTGAAGGGACCAGGGTCCATAGCCTGAAATTAAAAAGGAGAGTTAAGATGGTAGTAAGACAGGGGATTTTCACTTAGAGAGTAGTTAATGCATGTAATGATCTCCCTGGAAAGGTATTGGAAGCAGAAACAGTAGATAAGTTTAAATTTGAATTAGATAGGTACCTGGAAGTTATGGAGATGGAGGGGTATGGGGATGTTGACAATACTTTTAGGTAGTTTGAGCATTGATAGGTGATTGTGTGCATGTGTACCGAGTGCTGTTGATGGGGGTCTCGTCAAGGGGGGTTGTGTGGTTGATGTGCGTTTTTACCCAATGCATGCCCCGCCCCCTGAGGGGAAGAAAAAATAAATGCAACTGCAGAAACTTTAAAAAATAATCATAATTCGTTCATTATTTAAAAACTTTTTTTGTATTTTCTTCCTTGGATCTTGTGTTGATGGGTTGGTGTGGGGTTTGTGCAGGTATGATGGGCTGAATGGCCTCCACCTGTGCCAGGTTTCCTTGCATTTCCTTGTTAATCTCCTCTTCTTATTATTATTCTTCTTCTTCTCGCTCTCAAAGTAATCAGCAAATAAACTTTCTATCCACCATCATATAATTTTCCCATGACTTTTAAGTATGTTACTCGATGACCCGTGAACCCATTGGGTTCCTGTTGTAACAGCGATTGATCAAAAAAAATCATTTCAAGAAAAAAAAAGAAAGCTCCAGCAAACTAAACCACTGGGGTTGTTTGCATTAATCAAATTCTCCTGAAGAGTACTTGACTGAATCGGGAATTGATTTTTTAAATAATTTTTTCGTTGCCCAATTTGAACGAAACTTGAAACTGCACACCGCAGGCGAATGGTAGGTAAGATGGCACTAAAATTTTTGCGCTAGCATGTTGGCTGTATTTCGGGAACAAATATATTTGTATATATATATATATATATGTATATATATATATATATATATATATATATATATATATATATATTTATATATATATACATATATAAAGTTGAAAGTGTGTCTATGTGTTTCTCTGTGACCTATGCACACGAAAAGTACTGAACTGATCCTCACCAAACTTCACATGCTGACAGAACATGTACCCGGGAGTGTCCCGATGTAAAAGAATTGTACTTCTGACTTCCGGTTTCCGAATTATGACGTCATCACACAATTTTGTAACGTTAACTTTTCAAGTTCAGCCGATTGACATCGGGCCAACGCCACATACAATATATCTAACATATGATTTTAAGTTTTTGTTTGTCTGTTTGTTTGTTTGTCTGCACGTGCTAATCCACTGAAAGGTGAAAGATAGGAGCTAACCACTGAAACAAAAAATGTCGCGATGAGCCCCGGGAAGGTTTTAGGCTATGTGGCAAGGTCCCTCGGCCGGGGGGGGGGGGTGTGTTTCCCCCTCACCAACCCCTCAAGCCTATGATTGCCATGGCCCAATAGGGAACTGTTACTGTGCTCGCATCAGACATATGTTTCGAAGATTAAATTCATTCAAAAAGAACCCAGGCAGCACCGGGTGCATTCACCTGGTACATATATATATATATATATATATATATATATATATATATATATATATATATATATATATATATATATATATATATATATAAAGCTCTTTCTAACCGCTGACTCACTCACTCACTGATATTCCAGATCGGTATCTTCGAGGTGACGGAGAAAGCTGAAATTTTGTGTGACAATGGACATCAAAGCCAGTACACCATGAAAAAGAAATCACAGAATTGTAGGACAGCATCCAAAAATGAAAATAATTAAATGAAAAAAATGTAGGTGAGTGACCCGAGAAAAAGGGGAAGCACAGTAATTTTGTTTGCCGACAGACATCAAAGCCAATACACGAGGAACTAGAGGGGGAGCAATCGGTAGAGTGCAAAACCTCCGCCGCCAATACTGCTGGGTCACCTAAGAGAACCTGATATCCTATTCATTGTAAGTCAAAATGGTTCAGACTCTACTGAACCACGATTGAATAAACTAAACTCGATCGACGCGCATGTGGAAATGCCAAACAAAAAAAAAAAGAAATTTTTTTGAAAAAAAAAGTTGTAAAATTTGATGTTTTTTTTTTTCTCTAACAAATTTTTTTGGGGGGGGGTTGGAAATCACTTAAAACATGTAGAAATGCAAAAAAAAATCAAATATTTTTCAAATAAAATCGAAATTTTTTTGAAAAAAGTTGCAAATTTTTTTTTCTCCAACAATTTTTTTTTCAAAATGGCCGCCATGGCGGCCATATTGGACTTTGGACCAAGTCCAAAATATAATGGCATGATCCCAGGGCCATACCTAATCCCCCACCAAGTTTCGTTGAAATCCGTCGAGGAGTTTTTCCGTAATACTGTTCACAAACAAACAAACAAACAAGCAGTCATAGACTGGTACTTACGAAATCGTCAACTTGACCTCTGACCTTGTCTAATAAAAGCTGTCTCGAGAGAAGGTAGTGACGCAAACCAGAAGTTTCTATGATGATTCTGCACCAAACCATCAAAAATTGTAACGTCAACCCAAGCAAAAATCTCCATTTCTCCACGCAAATATTTTATATTAATTTATCAAAGTCACAAAACCATTATATTCGGTCATCCACCAACAATCTTTACATAATCCGACGGCTTAGCCAGTCAGGCATGTGACAATAACCTTTATTGGGATAAAAAAGGACTTTTAAACACCATCTTTATCGAAAACACCGTCAGCGCGCATACACAAAACCTTTACGTGATCAATGCCACCTCTGCTCAAGTGCACTGCACCATGTGACGACCCGTGACGTGCGAGTGAAATATTTTTTATACAATCTTAAAACGTCTCCAAAACATCCGATTTTTACCAGAATTTCGACAACCGAAGTTTAAGCGTCCGAAGCGATCGCAAAAACCGAAGGCAAAATTAAAATCGAAGTTAAAACGAACTCGTAACTTCGAGCGAAGCAAAAATCTCCATTTCTCCACATGAATTTACGGAATTACGTTTGACCTCACTGTGACCTTGACCTTTGACCGATTTTGACCAAAATCTAATCAGCGCTAGCCATCACCCTCCTGAATCACGGGGTGTAATTTGACATCGGTAGCTTCTTCCGTTCTCGAATTATCTTGCCTACA
>NC_140976.1:9004189-9089189 GCF_056783735.1 Eptatretus burgeri | reverse complement strand
GAGAAGGGGAATGATAGTCAGTAGGAGTAAGATGGAGTACATGTGCGTAAATTAGAGTGAGGGTGGTAGTATGGTGCGGTTTCAAGTTGAGGTGGGGAAGGTGGATGGGTTTAAATACTTGGGATCAACTGTCCAAAGTAACGGAGAGTGTGGGAGAGAAGTGAAAAAGAGAGTGCAGGCAGGATGGAGTGGGTGGAGAAGAGTTGCAGGAGTGATTTGTTACAGAAGGGTAGCTGCAAGAGTTAAGGGGAAAGAAGATAAGACGGTATTGAGACCAGCTATGTTGAATGGTTTGGAGGCGGTGGCGCTGACAAAAAGACAGGAAGCGGAGCTCGAGGTGGCAGATTTAAAGATGCTGCGATTCTCGTTGGGAGTGACAAGGATGGACAGGATAAGGAATGAGTATATTAGAGGGACTGCGCAGATTGGACGATTTGGAGACAAAGTGAGAGAGGCGAGATTGAGATGGTTTGGACATCTGCTCAGGAGGGAAGCGGAGTATATCGGGAGGATGATGAAGATGGAGCCGCCAGGCAGGATGAGAAGAGGAAGGCCAACGAAGAGGTTCATGGATGCGGTGAGGGCGGACAAAATCCGTCCAACAAAAAGATGGAATCATGGAACACGACCCACGGAACCCACCAACACAGGGCCCCCGTACCTCATCACAGACCCCGGGGGAAGGTTGGGATCACATCCGCGATCATCTCAGGAATAAAAACCTTCGATCATGTTATTTTGTTCTTCTCTAATAAATGAATATTAAAATGTTCACCTGGAATCTCCAACGAGCGAGAAATTATTTTATTATTAACTACAGTTCGTCAAATGTTTGTTTTACTTTTAAACATTCCTGAACCACTCGATGGATGAATTTAAAACTTATTTAAAATTTTAATATTTCTAATCTCTCTTGATCCACCAAAATCCCTAAAACTTGCACTTTATGGTGGATGAAGACCCCAAATCTCTGTATAAATGTGTATGGACGATGGAGTTGTGGAAGTGATTGATGCTCAAATATACCAGTCCTGGGATAATTAACCCTCTTCATGTAAACTTAACTACACACTGACGGGTTTCAAATCCACAACCCTTCGACTAACCAAGAATACCAGAACGGATCCTGCATGACACCATGGTACACTGTGGTATCAGTCCGACTACAACCGACCGAGGTAAAGAGTCATGAGAGGAGAAACGTGAGTTCTTCACTTCGTACAACATTAATCAAACTTTTCATCTCATCACGACCTCAATATCATCACGTCTTCACAAACAAATATTCACTTAATAAATCAAATAAAACAAAACAAAACAAAAAACAAAACACGTACCGTGCACCGCTCAGGTCGCCGGATCGGAACCACCAAGGGAATGTTGATCTGATGGGTGTGAATTGGTTTAAAACATGGCGTGGACCCAAGCCGAGGGAGAGTGCACATTCTTTACTTCTTTTCTCTGTTCACATTCTTTACTTCTTTTCTCTGTGCACATTCTTTACTGAGAATCCGCAGAATGTGAACACCTTAAGGGACCGACAACGATACATGAAACACTTGAGGGATGTGAGTTGTTCTCACTTGGAAATGAATCACAAGGGTCATTGACAAACCGGGTGAACTGGTTTCAGCTGTTCTTCCTCCTCCATCCGATTTACCCCCTTGAGCTTTCGTCATAAAATATCAATAAACCCGATTATGATGAGAATATGGAGAAAACGGATAAATACATTTCACATTTATTATTAATTTATTAGTTGGTATTTTCCTCGAGTTTAGTTCGAGTACAAGACCCATGCGGACGGGTTTCCATTTTAAGATTCTTGCTCGTTGTGATTCCGAACAGTCTTGGAGTGTTTTCACCAAACCCAACAGAAATGTGAACATCACGTGGTCCTTACTCGGGTCTTGTTCAACGTGTAAACTCCCAGTGGACAGAACTTCAGGACCTCGAATAAAAACCGAGGGATTAAACTTTGTTGCCATAACGAGTCCAATTCATCGCAGAGGTTCGTCCTGATGCGGAACCACCGGATCGACGATGGAGATGATGAAGACCCTGTGATGTGATCACATCCATTAAGGAGAAGTTCAACACCGAGGTGTTCCTTGTCATTGATCAATCAGCGATAAGTTTGGTTACCTGTCCAAGGTAGCCTCTCTCTCGTCTCATGAGTCATGATATCAAGCAAGCCACAGCAAACCGTGCCCCTTCCAATCTCAACCATCCGGAACCGAAACCTACAACCCCCTCCGAGCCCTACCATCTGGAACCTTACTAACCGACAACCCCCTCCAAGCCCTACCATCTGGAACCTTACTTACCTAAAACCCCCTCCGAGGCCTACGATCTGGAACCTTACAAACCTACAACCCCCTCCGAGCCTTTCCATCTGGAACCTTACTAACTTACAACCCCATCCGAGCCCTACCATCTGGAACCTTACTAACCTACAACCCCCTCCGAGCCCTACCATCTGGAACCTTACTAACTTACAACCCCATCCGAGCCCTACCATCTGGAACCTTACTAACCTACAACCCCCTCCGAGCCCTACCATCTGGAACCTTACTAACCTATAACCCCCTCCGAGCCCTAGCATCTGGAACCTAACCTACAACCCCCTCCGAGCCCTAGCATCTGGAACCTCACTTACCTCCAACCCCCTCCTATCCCAATGACAAGTTAACCGGTCGGTGTCGATGTTCGTTGGTAGACAAGTAACCGATGGATTAAATGAACACGACGTTGATCAGGTTATTGTAACCGACGTGGGATGGATTAAAACGTTGACGTTTCGGCTTTTAACCCTTCGTTCGTGCTCCACATTTCATCCACAGGGGTCTTGGAACCTGGAATGTCGGACCCCAAGGTGGAGGAACCGATTAAAAGGTTGTTTTGATCAATCAGTCACACAAGGAATGATTTGTATATAAATTCAGTTTTTATAATTATTCAAATAATAATTTTCCCCAAGCTCCCTGAGCGAGTTTGCACACCTGTACGTGTTTGTGTGATTGTGTCACAATATCAGGAAAGGTTTCACTTCTGAATTATTTTTGCACAAAACAGGAAAACAGGCACAAGTTCGGTAAATTTATTAATTTATTAAACACAGAGAGAACGTCTCTGGAAGAAAACTCACAGAGTAAAAACAAAAAACGTTTCAATTCTTAAAGTTATTATCAACAAAGGCAACATTCTTTTTCTCCATAAATTATAAGATAAAGTACAAAACAACAGGATTCGAACCTACAACACTCACATCACATCATCAACTCAAGTGTTTCATCCATTAAACAAAACGATAATTGGATTCTCAGATCGGTTTTGAACTTCCAGGATTGTTTCATAATCTGGAAATAATATAAAAGGAACAGGGTTCGATTCCAGACCCGATTATAAACTCTGTTTGATGCAGTCTGGGTTCGATTCCCGACCCGATTATAAACTCTGTTTGATACAGTCTGGGTTCGATTCCCGACCCGATTATAAACTCTCTGTTTGACACAGTCTGGGTTCGATTCCAGACCCAATGATAAACTCTCTTTGATACAGTCTGGGTTCGATTCCCGACCCGATTATAAACTCTCTGCTTGACACAGTCTGGGTTCGATTCCTGACCCGATGATAAACTCTGTTTGATACAGTCTTGGTTCGATTCCAGACCCAATTATAAACTCTGTTTGATACAGTCTTGGTTCGATTCCAGACCCAATTATAAACTCTGTTTGATACAGTCTTGGTTCGATTCCTGACCTGATTATAAACTCTGTTTGATACAGTCTTGGTTCGATTCCCGACCCGATTATAAACTGTTTGATACAGTCTTGGTTCGATTCCTGACCTGATTATAAACTCTGTTTGATACAGTCTTGGTTCGATTCCCGACCCGATTATAAACTGTTTGATACAGTCTTGGTTCGATTCCTGACCTGATTATAAACTCTGTTTGATACAGTCTTGGTTCGATTCCTGACCCGATTATAAACTCTGTTTGATACAGTCTTGGTTCGATTCCTGACCCGATTATAAACTCTGTTTGATACAGTCTTGGTTCGATTCCTGACCCGATTATAAACTCTGTTTGATACAGTCTTGGTTCGATTCCTGACCCGATTATAAACTCTGTTTGATACAGTCTTGGTTCGATTCCTGACCCGATTATAAACTCTGTTTGATACAGTCTTGGTTCGATTCCTGACCCGATTATAAACTGTTTGATACAGTCTTGGTTCGATTCCCGACCCGATTATAAACTCTGTTTGATGCAGTCTTGGTTCGATTCCTGACCCGATTATAAACTCTGTTTGATACAGTCTTGGTTCGATTCCCGACCCGATTATAAACTGTTTGATACAGTCTGGGTTCGATTCCAGACCCGATTATAAACTCTGTTTGATACAGTCTTGGTTCGATTCTTGACCCAATTATAAACTCTGTTTGATACAGTCTGGGTTCGATTCCCATCACAATTATAAACTTTGTTTGGTACAGTGTGGGTTCGATTCCTGACCTGATTAAAAGCTCTCTGATTGGTACAGTCTTGGTTCGATTCCCGACCCGATAATAAACTCTGTTTGATACAGTTTGGGTTTGGTGCAGTGTGGGTTCGATTTCCAACCCGATTATAAACAAGCCATCTCGGTTTGATTCCCGACCCGATTATTAACTTTGATTGGTACAAGCAGTCTGGGATCGATTCCCGAACCGATAATAAAGTGTAAGGAATCATAAAGATGTGATCCCAGTGCGTACTCAGGTATATCTAATGAACATCCAACAGAGGACCGATAACTTACATGTGTACGGAATCAGGATGTGATACCGGTCGGTACTCAGGTATGTTTGATGACCTCAGGGCAGGAACCTGTGAAACCGAACACCATGGATGACTGAAGCACGAGATGCAAGAACACCTGGAACCACCTTACCTTTAATCTCATCTTGGATAATCAGGTGAATCAGATATCATCATCTCATAATATAATGGGCATAAGCCTGGAAGTTCTAACACACTTTTCTCTGAACATATTCTGTTCATACTTCCAAAGTCTTCACGTTATGTTCTTCCATGCATTTACGCAGGTGATAGGAGGAGATTGCGACCATACTCTGTGCAGAGCGTTGGTGCTGCTCAAGCAGTCTCCATGACTATTGGGCACAATCCTGGACGGGTCGCCACTCTGACACAGTATACCAGCAAGCTGGCAATCATTTTATCGACCTCGGAAGGATGAGAAGCCAATTCAACCCCACCGGTTATTAATTCAACAGCCGAGCGGGATTTGAACTGAGGACCCTAGGATCCAAAGCCCACCACCTGAACCATTAAGCCAATACCAGGCATGCAGGTGATTGCGGATTCAAAAAACTCGAATTGCATAATATTCATAATATAATTATATAATGGGCGTATGTCTGGAACTTCGAACACACTTTTCTCCGAACATATTCTGTTCATACTTCCGAAATATTAACATTATGTGCTCCATGTACTTCCGCAGTTGATAGCGGATTCAAAAAAAATCGAATATAGATAGAATTTTCAAAGAGCGAATCAATGACGTCATAATCAGCAGCATTCGGCGGCAAACCGACGGCTGGTCCCAGATGACGTGCTTTACTGAACTAAGTCCATGAGTTCAGGACTTTTTTCCACTCAGAATTCACAGCTTTTATACTGCCATGTTGTTAATCTGTTAATGGAGGTAATATTAATGATGGGTTTGTGTTTGATCAGTGAAATTAGCAATGGAAGAAAGTGAGGAATAAAATTTCTTAATTGATTGTTCAGGCCAAACAGCATTTCTATAATGAGAGAGTTCGAAATCTCAAATCTTCAAACCCCGCAGAGTGGTACCGACAAATCTGGATAAGGATTGCAGGAGTCAGTTCCAACCCTCCCACTGAATCACCCCCTCATGTCGACCTCGAGGATCTTCTTCTTCTGCTTTCGGCTGCTCCCGTTAGGGGTCGCCACAGCGGATCATCCGTATGATCCGCATTGTGATTTGGCACATGTTTTACGCCGGATGCCCTTCCTGACGCAACCCTGGTCGCCTCTTACGACACAGGGATATGGTACACCTATTTTAACCGGGGTATACACCGGCCCAGTACACTGGTACTCATTTCGCCGACCTCGGAAGGATGACAGGCTGTGTGAACCCCCTGGTGTATTAATTCAGTGGCTCAACGGGGTTTGAACTCAGGACCTTTTGGATCCCAAGCCGCTGCCCTAACCACTGCGCCAACACCAGGCATATGTCGACCTCGAGGATGACCAAGCGATAAACAACTGCATCAACGACCACTTTGTGGAAATTTCGAAGGATGTAACTCCTTTAAATTGATCGACACTCATTTCTAGATGCACAGTAGAGGAACATGAAGTCCACCAAGTCCAAAAGGACATCAATCACAATATATCTTATGGTCCTGATGGAATCCCAGCCCGTTTGATTCGTGAATTTCCTTGTGAATTTCGTGTCCCATTCACGGATATCTGAAATTCTTCATTTAAAGAGGGAACTGTTCCAGCACAGTAAAAAAAAGGAACTATTGTCCCAATCTCTAAGACTTCCAGACCAGTTTGGAATAAACTCAGACCAATAACCTTGACTGATCACTTTGCCAAATTAGCGAAATCTTAACAACTCAATGGATACTCAGTAACGTCAAAGACAATATTGATATCAATCCGTTTGGTTACTGATCAGGTTATTCCACTTCACACTACCTTGTAAAGTTGATGAATAATTAACACAAGCATGCTGATAAACAACTAAGTCACAGCTCGGTCGTTGTAACAGATTTTTCTCAAGCTTGTGATCTGATAAATCACAATGTGTTTGTAAAAAAGTTGATACAATGTGTGTCAGGCCAACCTTAATTCATTGGATGTGTAGTTTCTTTGATATTAAAAAGAGCTCAATGTGTTAGATACAAGGGTACCCTATCTGTAAATCGAGCCCTCAATGGAGGAGTACCACAGGGTACCAAGTTAGGCTTATGTTCCTTTTTAATTTCTTGTTTATAAATACTTGCTTTTAAATGATTGCTTGCTTGTGTGTTTGTAATAAATAATTGTTTGGTGTTATTTCCAATATGCCTCGGTTGTCTTTTCCTTTATTGTTCTGACACAGTGCACAAGTATAGTTAGATGGAAAGTTGTACCCCAATAATATAATTTTTTTTGTATACCTTGTCGAGGCTCGTATGAGAGCAAACACACATCAAGGGGGCATGAGACAAGAGGGGAGGGAGTGGGTAGGACAAAACAGTGGGGAACAGAGACATTAGGAGATCTGTGGAAGGGAGAGGGATGGGACGGGGAACATGGGGAAAGAGAAGATGGACATTACAGGGACTTTCAGGAAGGAAAGCAGGGAATTTGAAGGAGGTGGGCTTGGGTGGATTATCTGGGGTTGAAAACATTGAGGATTTGGATGGGGGATGATAAGAGGTGGTGGTGAACAGCTGTTTTGAAGGCCTGGAGGGAAGAATGGGAATGAACAGAGTGAGGGAGTTTATTCCAAAGGCTGGAAAAAAGAGGAATGAAAGAGTGAAGGTGAGCAGTGATTTGTGATTTTTGGTAGTTTTACCAGAAGGGGATTGTTGGTGGACCTTGAGCGCTTTGTGGAAATGTGGTGGGGACAAATCACAGAGAGAGCTGGGGGGGGGGGGGCGAGGCTAGCAGGAGAGGAGACGGTAGAAGACAGAAAGACCACCGACCAACCTGCGGTGATTGAGTGAGAGGCCCAAAGACTCAGCCTCATTGCGGGAGATGCCAAAGATCCGAAATGCCTTGGTTTCTACAGCGTGAAGCCGAGAAAGGTGGGAGGCAGGAGCACCAGCACAGCGGAGAGAGCAGTACTCCATCAGGCTGCGGACAAAAGCTTTTTAAGTGGTCAGGAGCTCAGGTGGGCCGAGGAAGGACTTTGCACGACGGAGGATTCCCAGTCGGCGACTGGCTTTGAAGGCGAGGTTTGAAATGTGGCTTTCCCAGGACAGGTCATGGCAGATAGTGAGACCCAGAAGCTTGAAAGAAAGGACTTCTTCCAGAGCATTGTTGAGAAAGTGAATGGGGGGGGGGGGGGGGTTCTAAACGGTCCTTTCGAAGAGACATAGTGAGAGTATGAGATTTTTCCGGATTGAAAGACATGTTCCATGTGTTGGACCAATTTGCTTTGTTAGCCAGCGCACACTCATTGTAATGCTCGGCAGTAATCCAAGTGTGCACTGAAGGCACGTGACCCTAATTAGCTGGCCCTCCACAGGTAAGGTATCATACAAAGTGGTATAACCCTGCCCAGATTTGCCGATACCAATCCACGTTCATGGTTGTGTAGCAACCTGCCGGTGCATGGAGTTAACTGTGCCCAGCAGCATCAGGACTGGGCATTTGGCAGGGACCCGAATGCTTCCCCTTGTTGCAAGCCTCAAACCCCAGATTCCCGACAATATCATCATGAAGCTGATCAAACACAAACCCATCATTAATTGATCGTAATTCATCAATGAATATAAAGATGTTTCCACACCTTCGTGCAGTTGTTAGTTCATTCCTGCACATGTTCTGGACCCAGTCAGACTCGTATGTGTGCAGGAACAAATTTGCATAGAAAGGGGTCAGATCTGAACCCATAGGTATCCCCACTGCCTTTTAGGAGAAATCAAATAATTTCTTTAAGTTAATTTTTTTCGAAAACTGAAACGTGAATACAGATTTTCCTTTACAACCCAGTTTGTGCTTCTTGAAAGACTTTAATGTATACTTTATCAACTCCCACAAATGCTTTATCTACCACTCTGTCCAATGCGGTTACGAGCTTGTCATGTGGAATGTTTGTGTATAATGGGGGGGGGGGGGGGGGAAATCACAGTTTGAGACACATTTAGCCTTAGCTTTGTTATTAATGTTGTGGATGCTTTCAATTATAGGTTTGGAATTTTCAGTTCTCCAGAATTTATTAATACCAGAATAAAACCTTGCCTTTTCATGGTAGTTTTCAAGCATTTGTAAATTAGTTTTATCCATTTCCATCTGTAAAGCGAATCTGGCCAACTTGCTTGCAGGTGCCAACTTGCCCACCAAGCAAACGCGAGCAGTGTCCGTGCACTCAGTGCGAGATAGGCACTGATCAACCCAGGCAAGCTAAAAAACTCATTGTTCAAAATGTATGCCATCCACAACCTTGGACTTTACTGAGATCATAGATGGAGACATTCCTTATAATCTGAGATGAACTTGAAAGCTACAATATCGATATTTTGACTGTTATTACGACTTGAACCTGGTTGGATGCCAAATTTCCTCAATGACTGGCGGTAGCATGAACAGCTATTGTTCCTCAGTTCCTGTCATTTTTATCAAACTTTACTTTCTGGCAGGATTACTATGAGGTACAAATCTGTCTTGGAAAGGGCAATATACAGTCTGTACTTTGATAATGGATCACTCGAGAGATTCGCACAGCGATGGAGCCAAAATCAGTAATCTGTAGTGGTTCTTCCTGGAATTCAGTGTTCCAAACAAATCAACCAACGACGATGAACGCCACCATAATTAATACTATATTCAATCAGAAGGAATTGAGTACAAGAATAAATTTCAAGTGCAATGCAAGAATGAAATAAAGAGACAATTAATGATCGGAAGATTTAAGCCAGATACATTGCATGATTTTTGCTTGCTTGTTTGTGTGCAAATAAATAGTTGTTACACTTTCAGATTTGTCCTGGATGTCCTTTCCTTCATTGGTCTGGAAAAGTGTGTTCATAATCGATAGCTGGGAAGTTTTTGTCCCACTAATTGGCTCCGTGGGTTAGCCAGCACTGCACCCCCTGTTTAGCTTGGCAGTACCATGAAGTTTGAGACTTAGTCACAAAAACAGACAAAGGGAGTGCCCTCAAGACCACCGTCCTTGATGTTGCCGGTAGATGTCTTGGAACT
Source organism: Eptatretus burgeri (assembly GCF_056783735.1). Classification (NCBI taxonomy): domain Eukaryota; kingdom Metazoa; phylum Chordata; class Myxini; order Myxiniformes; family Myxinidae; genus Eptatretus; species Eptatretus burgeri. The sequence goes on along the minus strand of NC_140976.1, from coordinate 9,079,228 downwards.
CACCGGAAGGCAAAGAAGAATTTTGTCACTCAAAGGACACTGGATACCATTGCCCAGAGTCGCAGGGCCAGGCTGAATGGCAGAGCTGAGCTGTTCAGGGAGCTGAGGTGTAAAACCGTACGTACACGAAGGGTGGCCAAGGAGGCCTATTTGCGAGGAATCTATGAGGGGAGAGAGCATCACCTGTGGTCAAGTAATTCTCATCCTGCTTACAAGGGAATTCCTGCATTGCATTCGTCCAAGCCCATCCCTCGGTGTACTGCAGTTAGAGCAGAGGGTGAGGGGCTGTTGACAGAGGAGTCCAAAGTGAAGGCCCGCTGGGCCAGTTAATTTGAGCGGTTGTACCAGGCTGATCCACCAGCTTTCGAATTGGACATCAGGGGTGTTACAATCCCCATTGCTGACCCTCCAATCAACTGTGGTCCACCTTTGTTTGTGGAAACACAGGTTGGGGTGAACCGGTTGAAATGGGATAAAGCTTCAGGAATCTGTGGCATCCATTCTGAACTTCTCAAGGCTGATGGAAACGCTTCACTTGTGTCGTTACATGCAGTTCTGTGCTCTGCCTGGAACACAGGCATCATCAGAACTGACTGGAACGTAGGCCTTGTTGTCCCTCTCTGGAAAGAGAAGGGTGATCGACAAGACTGCAACAACTAACGAGGGGTGACGCTGCTTTGTGGGGTGCCACCAAAACGGATCGATCTGATGTCTGAACTATACTCTGGTACTGAGAGTGCTGTGAGATGTGGTGGTACCATCTCTGACTTATTTCCAGTTGTTATTGGAGTTCATCAGGGGAGTGTACTGACCCCCACACTTTTCAGCACTTGTATGGACTGGATTCTGGGGAGGATGTCGGAGAGATCAAGCTGCAGTGCCTCATTTGGAAATGTCACGAACTCTCACCTTGATTTCGCAGATGATGCAGTCATCTTTGAGGAGACTCCAGATATCCTTTTGGGGGCCCTGGAGGTGCTGAATGATGAGTCGAAGCTGCTGGGATTACCGTTTTCTTGGGTAAAAACTAAGATCCAGGCTTTCAGTGACATATTGGATGCTGCTGTCTTGTCTCTACCTGTTTGTGGTGAGGATCTTGAGGTGATGGAGAGATTCACTTATATTACCTTGGCAGTGATATTCATGTCTCTGCTGGCTGTGAGCCAGAGGTCAACAGATCGCTGGGTCAGGCCTGGGGAGTCGTGGATTCATTGCATCATGGGGTGTGGCATTGCCGGTACCTGTGGGGGAGGCCGAAAGTCCGGGTCTTCAGGTCCTTGGTGCTTCCAGTCTTTCTCTATGAATGTGAGACTTGGACTCTGACCCAGGATCTGAGATGGAGACTTAATTCCTTTGATACCAGGTCTCTTTGGAGAACCCTTGGCTATCGCTGGTCAGACTTTGTGTCCAACAAGCGTTTGCTGAGAGAGACTCAAATGAGATTTGTTACCTGCATAGTCCGTGAGCGTCAGCTGCGGCTGTCTGGACATGTGGCTCATTTTCCTGACGCTGATCCCACTCACCAGATTCTCTCAGGGAGGGATCCTTGTGAGTGGAGGAGGCCAATGGGCTAACCATGTGCCTTGTGGTTGAAGCAGGTTGATCAGTATCTCAAGAAGATGAGGATGGGCCAGGCATCTGCCTGGGGGATGGCCAGACGGAGGCCCCTGGAGTACCGGCGGAAAGTGGATGCAGCAACACGCTGCACCAACATATGCTCCCATTCCTGACCTGACGTTTGGGGGTGACAGGAGAGGAAGTATGTGAGCCATGAGTGGAGATGTCCTTGAATACCATCGGAAGAGAGTTTGGTGAGACTGGCAGGGTGCCAGACCGTATCTAAAGCACACTATATGTAGAGGAAGATGGCTCTGATTTCCTGTCTGGCATTGAGGATCTCCATCCATTGTTGGGAGAGCAGAACCAGCATATCCAGGTTAGAGTGACCTGGTCTGAATCCAAATTGATGATTGGAAATCAAGCCATTGGAGAAGAGGAAGGATTTAATGGTTGAAGTGATGATGGATTCCACAACCTTGCTGATGATTGGGAGAAGGCTGATTGCTCTGTAGTTGCAGGGATCTGTTTTTGCGCCTTTTTATGCAGAGCGGTAATGATTGTTGATTTCGAAGCAGATGGCATATGACCTTGAGCAAATGAGAGGGAGAATAGAACAGAGAGAGGGTGAGCAAGAGCAGCAGAGCAGGTTTTTATTACATGTGGGCTGATGCCATCTGGACCGGTTGCAGAATCTGATTCAAGGTTTGACAGCAAGCTCTCCACCTTGTCAGGAGAAAAGGACACAGGGTCCAGGAACCACTGGGTGTGACTGGGTAAGGTTGGTACAGAAAGTGATGGGTTTTGAACACAAGATTTAGATGCAAACACCGAGTTTAGGCATTCAGCCTTTTCATGTGTTGTGTCAGCTGTGTGGCCATTTGAGGTAAGAGAGGGGATGGAGGGGGAACATACACCAGAAGCTGACTTAACGAGATGCCACCAGGATTTGGAGGAGGGAGACAGGTTTGAGAGTTCAAACTTGAGATTTGAAAGATGTTGTTTTCTGGCTCTCCCGAGGTCGACACACACTTGTTCGACGTTTTTGGAAGGAACTGAGATTGCCTTCAGCTGGATTTGCTTTCCATGCCACATTCCAGTTAATCCTTTTATTTTCTCTGTAATTTGGTCCTTTTGTAAGGAATACAAGTAAGTCCAAAACTAATCCCTTCTCCCTCCCTCATTCCCTTCTCCCTCCCCTCACTCATTCCCTTCTCCTTCCCTTCTCCCTCCCTCCCTCATTCCCTTCTCCCTCCCATCACTTATTCCCTTCTCCTCCCTCCCTCCCTCCCCTCCCTCCCCTCACTCATTCCCTTCTTCCTCCCCTCACTCTGTTCCCCTCTGTCCCACTCCCCTCCCCTTCTCTCCCCGATCTGCATCGTTCATGACCAAAATGGTGACTAAAATGCATTTTACCTTTTCAAAAATAACCGTCCGATTTTCTTCTCTTTTTTTGAAACCGGGTCTTAAACCATCTGAACCACCATGGAAAATGAAATTGGATGTCGAATTTGAGTTAAGATGAAGCTTTGAGTGAGTCAGAAAATGCAAGCCTCACAAAAGAAGCCTCTGGAACCTTTAACGTACATGGAGTATAGAAATATGGCGGTGGTGGTGGTGGTTGTGGGGATGGTGGTGGTGATGTTGGTGGTGATGGTGGTGGTGGTGGTGGTGGTGGTGGTGGTGGTGGTGGTGGTGGTGGTGGTGGTGGTGGTGTCGAAATTGTGGATGGAGTCAGGTGAACGATCCAACCAATGGGTGGAACTCCCACAGACGAACACACTCAAAGCTCCTTTTATAGTGTGGGGAAAAAAACCCACCATAACCACACTGGGTGGTGAAATGGTGAGAAGTTCTCTAAATCTGGGAGGTCAGTGGTTCAAACCTTGACCGAGTGAAACCAAAAACTTAAAAAATGGTATTTGTTGCTTCCTTTCTTGAAGTTAATCATGTAAAAGGTTTGAGAACGTTTAGAAAGGTCAAACAATGCTGGGAAAGCAATGGTAAACCACCCAGGATAACCCTTGCCAATGAAGTGCTTCGTCCACTCTATGATGAGTGCAGTACATCAAAATAAAAACATCATAAACTAAACTGTACTCCCTTGGTTAGTTATTAAACCTGATAGATTGTTAACTCTTAACGATTATACAAACTTAGTCTCTTCAAGACAAGACATTTTAATCACATTTATTTCAAGGCACAAGGGAATATAAAAAAGATTCTGGTTCATAAACATGAGAACACCACGATCTTTGGCATGTTCCTTCACATGTGGAATATTTCATACACAATCTTTGTCATATTAAAACATTTTCTCGAAAAATACTGATGGACTAGTTATAAAATAGTTCCTGTAAACAACAAAGAATGCACCTGAACCTGAAAGATTTGTCTGTGCTCGAAATTGGAATCCTAAACCACACCTGTTGAGATTCCGATCGAGCATGTTTATCACCGGAGGCATAACTACCAGCATTTTTTTTAACCTTAACAGGTTAAAACCTGAACTATGATGAATGATTTCACAGTGTGAGCTATTAGTTACAATGCTTTTTGTGTCATCCCATGTTCAGTTCTCCCAGAACCGAAACGTGTGTCAAGAGGCAAAGAGAAACATGGGTTACATCAGGAGAAAGGGGCGACATTAAGGAAGGAATAAATGTTGAGGATTCTGTATGGGGAGAGATTCGAGATTGTAAAAACAGTAAGATCCTGGTAGGATGCTTTTATAGGGCTCTGGGTGGGAAGGAAGAGGAGGAAGGAGGTTAACATGAAGAATGTAAAAGGACATGTGGTCAGGGAAGAGGATTCATGATGGGGGATTTTAACTTGTCAGGGATAGATTGGGTCCAGGAACAGGGAAAGGGTAGAGTGGATGAGGATTTCCGAGTTTTAGTCCAGGATTGCTTTTTAACCCAGTTTGTAGATAAGCCCATGAGGGGGAGTGCAGTGTAAGACCTCCTTTTATGGAACAATCCCAATATGGGGGAGGAGCTGGAGGTCGGGAGGCATTGAAGAGCAAGTAACCATAATTTTGTGTGTGCAAAGATTCTGTTAAGGGTTAGAGTTCAGGATAGTAGGGTAAGGCTATGAGATTTCAGGAAGGCAAACTTTGAGGGTTTGAGGAGAGAATGTGATGTAGATTGGGAGACTCTAACAACAGGACAATCAGTATCAGAGAAATGGAAAACCTTCAAGGACCAAATGTGTTGAGTGTAGAGTAAGTACATTCCAATGAGGTATAAAACTAGAAGTAGAAAGAGACCAGTGTGGTTGAGTCATGAGATAAGGAAGACTATTAAGGAGAAGCAAAGGGTATTTATTCGGTTTACAACAACAGGACTGGAGTTATATTTATATCACTATCGGAGTAAACAGAGGCAAGTGAAGAAAATAACTCGGCAAGCCAAAAGAGAACATAAAAAGGACATGGCTAAGAATATTAAACATAATAACAAGGCTTTCTTTAAACATACCAGGGGAAAAGAACAGGTTAGGACCAGTTGGGGGCAAAGAGGAATAGCACCTGGAGAGTGGTTAGTGATGAAAGTGAGATGGCAGGCTTATTAAACAGGTATTTTTCTTCAACTTTTACACAAGAACAGTCAGGAGAATTACTAATAGCTGAGAGTATCTATCAAGGAGGTGAGGAAGGGCTTTTACAGAAGATCCAGGTTGGAGTGGAGGAATTGAAGGAACAGCAAAGTAATCTAAGAGTAGATAAGGCTCCGGGTCAAGATAATATGCACCTGAGAGTATTGATGGATGTGGCTGAGCAGGGAAGCGAGATGTTAACGGATATTTTCAATAGTTCCTGGAGTCAGGAGAGGTACCGGAGAATTGGACAGGAGCAAATGTATCACCATTATTTAATAAAGAATCCAGAGAGAATTGGGAAACTATAGACCTGTGAGTTTGACTTCAGTTGTGGGGAAGGTGTTGGAGACATTAATTCAGGACCAGATGAGGAACCATTCAAACAAATACAAACTAATTAAAGGGAGTCAGCATGGGTTTACCAAAGGTAGTTCCTGTTTAACAAATCTTTTAGAGTTCCATGAAGCAGTGTCTGGGTGGATGATGTAAAGGCAGTGGACATAGTATATCTAGAATTTAAGAAGGTACAAGTCTGAAGACGACGATGGTTCACGAGCAGTATTTGACGATGTAGATTGTTTCAGAAGTCAAGGATGAGACAATGTGATAATGTTTGACCAAGTTATAAAAATGATCAACATGATGTGGTACGGGTGACAGGTTATTAGCTGCAAAATGTCGAAAACCTGGTTTCGTTCAACAACTTTCAAAATTTAACCTTTGCATAACCTTTAAAGGTCACAAAACAATGTTGTGGACATTACAATAAGGAAACAGGATACGTGCTATAGCTTAATGGAGTTAGTTTGTCGAAGAAGGTCGAAAACCCGGTTCGATTCCCACAACTTTGAAAATTTGACCTTTGTGAACTTTAAAGGTCAAAGGTCAAGGATTATGACCTTTGGTGCAAAACTTCCTCTGGAACATTCCAGGAACAATATAACGTCATATAGGCTATATGGCATTTCGCACTCCTCAGATTATCCATACTTTGATGACATCAGCGTAAAAACAAACTTGAAGGGGGCACCACGGGCAAGGTGTTTGAGATAGAGCAAAATGGTTTCATGACTTTAGGTGGGGAATCACCTCAAGATTATGCATAAAAACTATTGTCATCCCAGCTCTCAAAGTTTGGGCGGTCGTATGATTTTTATGTCAAAATTCGAAATTTTATAAGTTTGTGACCTTGTGACCTTGACCTTGGGACGAAAATGAAAAATCGAGCTCCGTGTGGCTATGCAGGTGCCATTGGGCTAACCACATACCGAAACCCCTGCCAGATTCGACAAACCACCTAGGGCCTAGGAGAAGATGCAAATTGAAACTGGCTACCCCTTAAAAACACAATTCGCAATTTTCTAAGTTTGTGACCTTGTGGCCTTGACCTTGGGACGAAAATGAAAAATCGAGCTCCGTGTGGCTATGCAGGTGCCATTGGGCTAACCAAATCCTGAAACCCCTGCCAAATTCGACAAACCCCCTCGGAGAAGATGGATTTTTACGTCAAAATCGCAATTTTCTAAGTTCGTGACCTTGTGACGAAAATGAAGACAAAAAAAATCGAGCTCAGTGGAGCTATGCAGGTGCCATTGGGCTAACCAAATACCGAAACCCCTGCCAGATTCGACAAACCCCCTAGGGCCTAGAAGAAGATGCAAATCGAAATTGGCTACCCCCTAAAAACACAATGCGCAATTTTCTAAGTTCGTGACCTTGTGGCCTTGACCTTGAGAGGAAAATTAAAAATCAAGCTCTGTGGGGCTATGCAGATGCCATTGGGCTAACCAAATACTGAAACCCCTGTCAGATTCGACAAACCCCCTCGGAGAAGATGCAAATTGAAATCGGCTACCCCCTCAAAACATGTTTTTTTGGGCGTGGCTCTGCCCATAATGGTCGCAGCACACCCATTTTCAGGAAAACACAATTAGATCATGATATAAACCTCCCACCAAAATTTTATGAGGATCGGATCAAAACCCACGGAGTATGCTCGGGACAGACAGACAGACAGACAGACAGACAGACAGACAGACAGACAGAGATACAATAACGAACATAGTGGTCACTTATTTTTTTCGTGAAAATATTTTATCGTGAACCAATTTGACAAGACACCACATCAGAGGTTGTTAGCCAAAGTGAGGGCTTGTGGAGTGGCTGGTCAGGTAGATAATTGGACTGCAAACTTGCTTTGTGGAAGGAAGTAAAGAGTGGCTGTGAGTGGGAGGATGTCTTGCCGGGAGGATGGAAGTAGCGAGGTATCTCAGGGATGAGTACTCGCACCATTACGATTCCTTATTTATATAATCGATTTGGACAATGGGGTGAAGAGGAAGCTTTCCAAACTTGCAGTTGACACAAAGCCTGGAGGTAAGGTGGACAGCAGAGGGGGTGGTGATCAGATTCAGGAAAGTATTGATACTTGTATGGATTGGGCAAAAGATCGGCAGATGGAATTTAACCTGAGCAAGTGTAAGGTGTTGGGGATTGGAAAGAACAATGAAAATAGAGATTACAGGATGTAAAGGGTAATTTTGGAGCATGTCACACAGGAGAAGGATCTGGGGGTGGTCATTGATATGGGAGGTAAGCAGGCAGCACAATGCCAGGCAGCTATAGGTAAAGCAAATCGGGTTTTAGGTTGTATTTGGAGGGGGGTCATTTATAAATTAAAAGAGGTGGTGTTAACATTGTACAGAATTTTCGTGAGGGCCACATCTAGAATAGTGTGTGCAGTTTTGGTCACCATAACTCAGGAAGGACATAGATGCCATGGAGAGGGTTCAGCGCAGGGCAACTCGATTGATTCCAGGCCTAGTTAGACTCAGCTATGAGGAACGGCTGAAGGAGACAGGGCTTTATACACGAGAAAGGAGGCGGTTACGAGGAGATATGATAGAGATGTTTAAGATAATGAAAGGTAGAGATAAAATGCGTGAAGATGAATTATTCAATAGAGAAGACAGTGATAGGATCAGTGGCCATAGCCTGAGAGTCAGGAAAATGAGAGTTAAGATGGTTGTAAGGCAGGGTCTTTCACTCAGAGAGTAGTTCATGAATGGAATGGTCTCCGTGGAAAGGTAGTGACAGAAGAAACAATAGATAAGTTTAAATTAGAATTAGATCGGTACCTGGAAGTTGTGGAGATGGAGGGGTATAGGGATGTTGATAAGACTTGTAGGTAGTTTGAGCATCGATGAGTGATTGTGTGTGGAGTGTTGTTCGTGTGGGTCTTGTCAAGGGGTGTTGTGTGGTTGATAACCAAGCCCATGCCCCCTCCCCTGGGGGGAAGAAAAAGTAATACAAAAACTCCCCCCCCCAAATAATACAAATTTATATTTCATTAATTAAATCCTGCAGGATGGTGACGCGGCCTTCCCTGAGAGAAAGCTCATGACGTCACACAGCCAAATGACAAGAGGAGGAGGAGGAAGAGATTGGAACCAGACTGTGTGCAGAGCGTTGGTGCTGCTCAAACAGCCTCCTGGGCTATTGGACACAATCCTGGATGGGTCGCTTCTCCGACACAGGATACCAGCAAGCTGGAACTCATTTTGCCAACCTCGGAAGGATGACAGGCCGAGTCAACCCCGCCTGGTTTTAATTCAACGGCTGAGTGGGATTTGAACTCAGGACCCTCGGATCCCAAGCCCACCACCCTCACCATTAAGCCGACACCAGACATATGACAAGAGGGATACATTGCATATTGGCTGCAGGTCGTTCCAGTGGTGTGTGTGTGTGTGTGTGTGTGTGTGTGTGTGTGTGTGTGTGTGTGTGTGTGTGTGTGTGTGTGTGTGTGTGTGTGTGTGTGTGTGTGTGTGTGTGTGTGTGTGTGTGTGTGTGTTCCTTTACCAATCAGCTTGGAGAGTGCTTGCCAAGTGGCTTAAGCACTCAAGCAAGAACTCAAAAGGAACGCTAACTGCTTCCTCACTCCAGGGGTGTGTTCAATTATTAAGAAGTTTGCTATCATTTGCCAAGCCAGCCGTTCCTTATCAACAGTGTCCAATACAGATGATGCTTGCTCGAGTGCCGCAAGCATTATGATAAGAATAGACCGCAAGCATTAAGAGATGCTTGCTTGAGTGCTTAAGCCACTTGGCGAGCGCTTAACAAGAAACTTGGTAACTGAACGTATCCCAGGTCCATCAATATGTGTCAATCCTTGTGAGTGGAATACAAGTGAAACTTTGACTTTTTAATATTGATCATCCTTTCCATCCAATAGACTCTTCGGTGATGTCACAAATCTGACTGGCGTGAAAATTTCATATCGATTTTTGCAAGTGTGCTTTGTTTTATTGTTCTGGACCTATAATTTGAGAAAAAAAAAATTTAACATTTTTTTTCCTCGGCCATCTTCATGGTATGGCAGCCATTCTAAAATTGGACTAAATCAATGTAAATTTTCACCTCTCTCATAAATTCATCAATTTATAACTGGATTGAAAATTTTTCTGATGCCATTTCAGATTGGATAAAGTTTATCTTCAGATGTTTATCTGATAAATACATTGGAAGGATTGGTTTCATGAATTTAGACTGGCCTTTTTATGATAAAATGGGCACAAAAACCTACGAACAACCTACTGGTATTTGATTATGTATTGTTGTATTCCATGTTGAACAGGTTATGTTTTCACCCCTTTCTGTCTGTTTGTTTGTTACTTGCAAAATCGAAGATTTTTCAAGTATGTTGGTTCGTCAATTTTGTTATTCTGTCTCTGTCTGTCTGTTTGTTTGTCTGTCTGTTTATTGCCGACAGTCACAAATTAAAACCAATCTTCAGGAAACATCACCAAGTTGGAGAAGTAGTCTCAACTGAAAAGCCTTTTGATTTTGAGGTCAAAGGTGAAAGGTCATCTCAAGGTCATATTTCTAAATTCATCTGATTAACCTGAAGATTAAGCAGCAATTGCATATTGTGTCGCTGAATTGGGAAACTATTATTGAGGTCAAAAGGTCAACTCAGCGTCAAACTTCTAAAATCATCAATTTTTATCTGAAAAATCGTCAATTTTCATCCAATTCACTTGGACATTAAACCACTATTTCATATTGCATTACTGAAATGAGAAACAAGCTATTTTGGGGACCAAAAGGTCAAAGGTCAATTCAAGGTCATATTTCTAAATTCATCTGATTAAGCTGAAGATTACGCAGCAATTGCATATTGTGTCACTGAATTGGGAAACTATTATTGAGGTCAAAAGGTCACTCAGGGTCAAACTTCTAAATCATCAATTTTTATCTGAAAAATCGTCAATTTTCATCCAACTCACTTGGACATTAAACCACTATTTCATATTGCATTACTGAAATGAGAAACAAGCTATTTTGGGGAACAAAAGGTCAAAGGTCAACTCTAGGTCAAACATCTAAAATCATCAATTTTCAACAGCAAAATCGTCAATTTACATCCTATTAACTTGAAAGTTGAACAGGATTTGCATCGCCCATCACTGAATTTGGAAACCATCTATTTTTGAGGTCAAAAGGTCAAAGGTTAACTCAAGGTCAAACTTCCAAAATAATCAGTTTCAATCTAAAAAAATAATCAATTTTCATCCGATTGACCTGAGCATTTATTAAAATTGTCAATTTTGATCTTAATGAAATGGACAATTTGATGTATCCATGGCAACCTTTGGAAAGGACCAAGGCGGGTTTATTTTGCAAGTATTGTGCTCTGCACGACATCTTTTTCTTGATTGTTTGTTTGTCTGTTGTTTGTGTACAGGATATCTCAAGAAGTTGTTGACGGATCTGGATGACACTTTGTGGACAGGTTAGGTGTGTGACAAGGATGAAATGGTTATATTTTGGTGAAGATCCATCTCCAACTCCGGTAATTTCTAAAGTGATTCTTCACCATTGAGAGGTGGGGCTAAAAATGATATATAGCACGATATCTCAAAAAGTTGTGGACGGATTTGGATGAAACTTGGTGGACATGTTGGGAGAGTGACAAGGATGAATTGATTCGATTTTGGTGAAGATCCAAATGCGGATCTGGATAGGAAAATTATTTAATTTCTCAAAGTGATTCTACACCATTGAGAGATCGGGCGAAAAACGACATTCAACATGATATCTCCAAGATGTATTGGGCCCGATATTTTCTCGTGGATCAGGCCTTGCGTGGTGGAGGTATGTGCTCTTCCGAGTGCACTTCTACTTATCTTTGTTTTCGGAGTGTGCTAATACATTCTGCCAAAAATCAGGGTCTGTTCGGGACTAAATGTTGTTGAAAAATATCAATTAGGTATTTTCGGTGTAGTTTCTATTGTTGTAATTTTAATTTCACGATTGAACAACAACAACAACAACAACAACAACAACAACAACAACAACAACAACAACAATGTAGTTCTTCAGAAAGGCAGAAAATTCAAAGGAGTATTCACAGGTTTTGTTTTTTTCGAAAAAGACAGATTCAAAGGACCATGAATGATGTGGATGCAAAAAAAGGTGATAAACAGTTAAACTGTTAGCATTTGATTTTGTAACTCCACTGACTGGTAGAGCCTTGTCAGTGTGTTGGGATTTAGTGATGATGACACGAGAATAATGGTGTTGTTACCTCCACCACCGAAGGTGAAGGAGGGGAAGTTTTCACCCCTCTTTGTGTGTCTCTCTGTTTGTCTCTCTGTTTGTCTGTGTGCAGGATATCTCAAAAACTTGTGGATGGAATGGATAAAATTTACTGGGCAGGTTGGGTGTGTGATAAGGACGAACTGATTAGAATCTGGTGAAGATACAGATCAGACTACTCGAATTTTTTAACAGATTCTTCACCATTGAGAGATAAGGCCAAAAACGATAGATGCCACGACATCTCAAAAAGTTGTGGACAGATTCAGATGAAACTTGGTGGACAGGTTGGGGGACAGGTGTGTGACCACGATGAATTGCTTCGATTTTGGTGAAGATCCAAAACTGGATCGAAATATGAGAATTAGTTAATTTTTAAAGTGATTTTTCACCATTGAGAGTTTCGGCTCAAAAACGACATATAGCATGAAATTTCAAGAAAGTTATTGGGCCCGATATGTTATCGTGGATCAGGCATGTGGTGGAGGTATGTGCTCGACCCAGTGCCCTAATAGTTGGTAACGTTATCTTGTGTTGGTTTGGTCCTTTTATGCATCATGCTTGTGAACTATCCATTGAACAAAGAGAGCACATTGTGTTGTAACGTAATTTAACTATTGCTTGGTATACAAGAAATCACGAGTTCTTATCCCATCTTATGACTGTTGAATTTTCTATGTTCAAGCAAAACGATTCGTAATGTACCTTTTTCAAGTGTATTAGAGCTTTCTTTGCCGATATTTAGAATAGGCTTGAGAATTTATGGCAAAAAGAAACATCCACAAAAAATGTTCCCCTCACTCTGCTCGCAAAATTATATATTTCAATGCAATGTAAATTTTTGCGTCCTCCCTTCCTCAACCAAAAATCCTGGATCCGCCCCTGCAGCCTAACAGCTTGATCCGGATCCAGTGAAACCAAACTTCATTACATTTTTAAAAATCATATTTACCATGATGTCCTGCTGATCTTCCACTGTTTGTGTACTCAGAACAAGCTTTTTAAAATCAGTTCGTTCTCAAAAAGGATACAGTGTACATTTATCATTTTAAAATGTCAGACGTTAAAATTTCACTAATTCCATCACCACTAATACAAGATCTTTTGAGAGGGGTGATCACCTCCACTCACTGGGGGATGGCAATTTCAAGTGCAGTTCCAGGAATTGAAGAAAAAACACAAACCAGGGAAAGGGAGATCCCCCCTCCCCCCTCCACCTCCCCCCCCCGTCAAATCACACCCTGTATTTATGGTTCCGAAACTGGGTGCTGCATTGACCATTGATATAAAGATACATCATCAATAGGAATGGTAGTGTTGGTGAATTGGTCCCTCTGGTGGAGCATTCTGTACGAGGACAAACCGCACTGATGCAGTCTGGAATTTAAGTAGGAACACACCATGGTGAGGGAGAGAGGTGAAACAGGGCCACCAGAGGGGACCTCACATTTTAGTTTGGACCGTAATTCACTGATAGCGTGTTTAGCTTCTGGATTTTGTTGGGGTTTTTCATACGATTCACCACAATTGTCATTACTGGAGGATAGAAACAAGCCGACTTCAATAGGGCTTAATTTATTCACTCAATCAAAGCGATACTTGAAACCGAAACATGATGTAACGGTTAGGTGGCTCATCCCAGTCCGTTTCCGTTTCTGGTTTAGTTAATATGAGCAAATACAACCCGTCGCTTTGCTGACGGGAATATTCAGGGGGAGGAGGGGGGGAGAGAGGAGGCAGGAGAGAAAGCGAGGAAAGGGGTAAGAGTGAGGAAGGGGGGAGAGGCGGGGAAAGCTATGCCTCACCAAACGTTGCTATACCGTGGGAGGGAGTGATGAGAGAGAGAGAGAGAGAGAGAGAGAGAGAGAGAGAGAGAGAGAGAGAGAGAGAGAGAGAGAGAGAGAGAGAGAGAGAGAGAGAGAGAGAGAGAGAGAGAGAGAGAGAGAGAGAATGAAAAAAGAAGACAGAAAAGTGGAGGTGGGGTTTTATTTATTTTATTTTTTTTTTTTCACTCTTTTTCTAAAACGGATAAACAGGTGCACACAAACACACACACACACACACACACACACACACACACACACACACACACACACACACGTCAGAACAGCTGTACACACAACGACACAACAGAGTTTATCATGTAATCTGCTGGCACATCTGCAAAAACTTTTGATATCCCAGTTCCAGAAAATTTGTGGGAAAATGAGATAAAAGTGATCACTGAAAACATGGAAGTACCTACCGCTCATGTACGACCGAATGATCCCATCGAGCGTGAACGTCGAAAACAAAATGTTGCGACCAGACATGACACTTAGGTACAAAAAAAAGAGAAGAAGGCATTGCTGATTGAGGTGTTAATAACTAATGATTTTGGACTCAACGATGCAGAAATAAAGAAAATGACCAAACACAAAGACATCAAGAATGAAGTGAGAAGATCCTGGAAGCTGAAGAATGCCAAAGTTGTACCAGTGATAGCTGGAGCTACAGGAATGATGACAAAGAACCTCACAATAATATTAAACATCAGGGCAGTACCCCTGGGTGTTCACCTGGTAGTGGCTGGATAAGATAACTAACAAGGCAACCACTGGTAGGCATGGATGACCCACAAAATATATAATGGAGAAGAAAGTAAATACCCCTGGATTTTTTTTAATGCCACGAACAAACCTAGGTAATTCACGGGTGATAACGGTTTTGATCAAGTTTCACCGAAACTGTGCGTGTGTGTGTGTGTGTGTGTGTGTGTGTGTGTGTGTGTGTGTGTGTGTGTGTGTGTGTGTGTGTGTGTGTGTGTGTGGTGTCAGAAAAGAAAGCAAATGCATATGTCCCTTGTCCTACCCTCCCGCTCCCCCCCCCACACCACCTGCACCCAAAGCCTCCTCCCCTACCGCTTCATTAAAAGTGTGGACCTCAAATATCTGGGGCCTTCGCTCAAACCTTTCAGATCTTTCCATACAGGTTGCCACTGACAAACCAGACATAATCTGTCCAACAGAAACTTTCCTCCTCCAGGATGTGTCTGACACCCAAGTATCTCTCCCTGGTTACTCCCTCCTCCGGTATGACAGACCTGAGCCTCGTCCTGGTGGAGGAGTTACTCTCTTCATCAAAGACTCTATTCCTCACTCTCCATGCACTGCCCTCACTCCCCCACACCCCCAGGAATACCTCTGGCTACGGCTTCCCCTCCACTCCCACCTCTTGTTTATATGTGTACTGTACCATCCACCAAACAGTGATGACTCCATCTACGCCTCACTATCCAAAAACATGGACCAACTTCTATCTTCTCATCCAAACTCTCTCTCTTCCTCATATGTGGTGACTTCAATTGTCATCATGCCAGTTGGCGAGGTGTGGGTACCTCTCTCACCTGTCATGGCATTTCAGCAAGAGCTTTCTGCGACTCATTGGGACTGACTCAATCAGTCAACTTCCCGACCTGGATCTCAACCAATGGTACTCCATCTTGTGCTGTGTCACGTGATTGGGTTTTCATATATCATGCCTCGCCCGCTAGGGGTGGCAGAACTGTGCTTCCGGCTGCGCAATAAAGCGGAGTAGATGGTGGCCCGCGTGCTTCTTGTGTCCCACCGCACCTAGTACACACTAGTTGGCGACGAGGATGGGATCATACGGACTTATGCCCGTTTTCGACGGGGACGACTTCGAATCGTTTTCAGAGCAATTGGATTGCTATTTCCACGCGAACGATGTGGTCGACGAGAGCAAGCAGAAGTCGATCTTGCTCGCTTCGCTTTCGCCGGAGCATTATCGGCTGCTGGGGGACTTAGTGGCACCGAACAGGCCCCGGGATGATGGGCTGGCATTTCGGGACATCGTGGAGAAAATGAAAGCACACATGGCGGTTGAGCAGACTCGCGGGGATGTTCGAGCCATCACCGGCCACGCGGGGTCGCGAGTACCCCGGGACGCGCGCACAACCTTCGATGCGGGTCGGACGTCGCCACGCGGCCACGCGTGCGGCGGGGTGACACCGCGGACATGCTTGGGATGTGGAGGTCGACACCTGCGCCGTGCATGCCCGTATAAAGGCAACGTGTGTTTGAATTGTCACAAGGTGGGTCATTTGGCGCGTGTGTGCCGTGGGGCTTCGGCCACCGTTAAAGTCGGGGACGGCGATCTGCGACGCGACTCGGGGCGGAACCAGCGGCCGGTGTTGAGCCTGGGTTCAGTTGGCCCGGCGACGGCGCGCCCGATGACGGTGGAAGTCGAAGTGAACAAAACGCCGATCACGTTTCAGGTCGATACAGGAGCAGCGGTATCGCTCATCGGCGAACAGACCGCGCGTAGACTCAACGGCTTGAAGCTTATCAGGTCGAACCTCGCGCTGTTCACGTACACCCGCGAGAAGATAACGCCAGTCGGGATGGCAGACGTGTCTGTGCGGTACCAAGGCCAGGTCGCCACGCTTCGGGTGTACGTCGTACGGGGGAGGGGCCGTCTCTCCTTGGCCGAGATTGGATGACCCGCATCAGGCTAGACTGGGCCGCAGTTAACCTTGTGCAACCCGTGCCGAGCCAGTGGGAGGATCAGTTGGAGGAGATTCTTCAAAGACATCAACGGTTGTTTAGAGACGACCTTGGGAAACTCAAGGGCATGGAGGCGAAACTCTTCTTGAAGGAGGGGGTGGTTCCTCGGTTTTGTAAACCGCGTCCAGTGCCGTATGCCCTGCGGGACAAGGTCAAGGGTGAACTGGATAGGCTGGAGGCCTGTGGAGTGATCGAACGGGTGTCGTGCTCGGACTGGGCCACCCCGGTTGTCACGGTGCTGAAACGGAATGGAGACGTCCGATTGTGCGGGGACTTCAAATCCACGGTTAACCCGGGGCTCAGCGTGGAGCAATATCCATTGCCGTCAATCGATGAAATATATGCGCGATTGGCGGGGAGTCGATACTTCACGAAGCTAGACCTGCGTGATGCATATTTTCACCTGCTGATGGATCCCGGGAGTAGCGAGCTTTTAACAATCAACACGTGTCAAGGACTCTATCGATACCCGACTCTGTTTTGGGATTGCTTCGGCTCCAGCTTTGTGGCAGAAAGCCATGGATCAGGTTTGCATTGGCCTGCCCGCTCAGACCTACCTGGACGATGTACTGATTGCGGGGAAAACGGCGGACGAGCACCTTGCGAACATTGCCCGAGTGCTGACAAAGCTAGAGACGTGCGGCCTGCACTTAAACAGGGACAAGTGCGCGTTCTTCAAGCAGCGCTTGGAATACCTCGGGCACATTATCACGCCGGAGGGGCTGTTGAAAGGTCCTCGGAAGGTGGAGGCGATTCAACACATGCCACCACCTCGCGACAAGACGCAGCTGCGCGCGTTCATTGGCATGGCCCAGTATTACCAAAGGTTCGTGCGCGGACTCAGCTCACAACTTGCGCCGTTGACGCGGTTGCTCAAGAAGGACGAGCGCTGGGCTTGGGGGCCTGCACACCAGGCGTCGTTCGACCGCGTCAAGCGGCTGCTCACAGAGGATATGGTCCTCGTGCACTATGAGCCTGCGCGTCCGCTCCTATTGGCATGCGACAGCTCTGCATATGGCATCGGGGCAGTGCTCTCCCACAGGATGGACGATGGTTCCGAGCGGCCTGTTTGTTTTGCATCCCGGACCCTGTCCACAGCAGAGCGCGGATATGCCCAGATCGAACGGGAGGCTCTCAGCATCTTCTGGGGTGTGCGGAGGTTTCATCAATATCTGCTGGGACGGCATTTCATTTTACAGACGGATCACAAACCACTTCAATTCATCCTAAGACCCGAACGCGGAGTGCCGGTGGTAGCAGCCGCGCGAATACAGCGGTGGTGTCTGTTTCTGGGTGCTTACGATTATGATATTCAGTTCAGAAGCACCGAGAAGCATGCTAACTGCGACGGGCTCTCACGCTTGCCGTGTGCGGAGGGTCCACCTGCGTCTGAGCTGGGCGACCGGGTCGACGTGTTTGCGCTGGACCAGGTCCAAAGCGGGCCGGTCACGGCCAGGCAGGTCGCGGTGGAGTCGGCTCGTGATCCGGTGCTTGCCCGTGTCGTCCGGGCGATTTCTACGGGGAATTGGAGCGATCTGCCTTCGACACCGGCATTTCAACCTTTCACGTCACGTGCAGCGGAGCTATCGTTGGTCCAACGGTGCATAGTGTGGGGAATGAGGACCGTGATTCCACCGAGGTTCAGGCAGCGGTGTTTGGAAGAACTGCATGTCAGTCACCTGGGCATCGTGAAGACCAAGAGTCTTGCTCGTAGCCTGTTGTGGTGGCCGGGGTTGGACAAAGACATTGAGCAATTGGTTAAGCGTTGCACCACGTGCCAGACAGATGCTGATAACCCGCGTCGAGCTTCGGGTCTCTGGGCTGTGCCAGACCGAGCTTGGCAGAGGGTCCATGTAGATTTTGCGGGGCCGGTTAATGGCAAGATGTTTTTGATTGTGATTGATGCATTCTCAAAATGGCCGGAGGTGGTAGTAATGCAGCATACTTCAGCAAGCATTACGGTAGAGAAGCTGCGGACGATCTTTGCTAATAAAGGGTTGCCGGAGATCCTAGTCTCTGATAATGGTCCGCAGTTCATCGCGGGTGTATTTGATGAGTTTATGCGCCAGAATGGTATTCGACATCTAAGGTCCGCACCGTATCATCCTGAGACGAATGGCCAAGCTGAGTCGTTTGTCAAGATGTTGAAGCGGGCTTTGCGCAGGGGGGGTGTTGCACCTGTGCAGACGGTGGTCGATGTTTTTTTGCTCCATTACAGGAACGCAGTTCATCCTGTCACGGGTGACTCACCTGCTATTCGTCTCTATGGACGGGCTTTGCGATCCAGGCTAGATTTGCTGCGACCTGGAGGGTCGGTGAGTGGGGCTATGTCGCGTCCGACGCGGCTGCGCAGCTTCGAGGTGGGGCAGCGGGTGATGGTACGCGATTATTTCCACGGTTCCAAATGGGTGCCGGCGGTGGTCTCTGGGGTGCTGGGGCCGGCGAATTGCATGGTGCGGACTGATGGTGGGGATGTGTGGAAGCGGCACGTGGACCAGATGCATGATCGCTGTTCAGCGTCACTCACCCCCCCCCCACACCTCCCCGAGCCGAACGTTGCGGGGCCCTCACCGGTAGTCTCGCCGGCACCTGACGTTGTATCGCCGGGACTGGCTGGGCCAGCGCCGAGGGGGTCTTCGCCTGATGCCGTCCTACCCGGGGACGTCGAGCAGGCTGGGCAGTCGGGGGTAGCTGGTGTTGCGGAAAGTGCGAGTCCGGCGAGGATGTCACCTCGACCGAGCCGGGAGGCGTATGAGCCTGGGCTGTCTGGTAGCGCTGCCCGTCCGAGGCGGGTCAGGGTGCGGCCGCGGTACTTGGAGGATTATGAGTGTTGATGGGTTTTCGATGGTCATGTTGTGATTATCCGTTCGTTATGTGACGGGTCATTTTACGAGGGGAGGAGTGTGCTGTGTCACGTGATTGGGTTTTCGTATATCATGCCTCGCCCGCTAGGGGTGGCAGAACTGTGCTTCCGGCTGCGCAATAAAGCAGAGTAGATGGTGGCCCGCGTGCTTCTTGCGTCCCACCGCACCTAGTACACACTACATCTCTTCTGGATCTGATTTTGACAAATTTCCCTGATAATATCTGCTGTTCTTCCTCCGCTCCAATCGGTTCTTGTGACCACGTTCTTGTCAAAGTGGACCTCTCTCTGGCTGTTATCAGAGAACCACCTCACCGCCGTCGAGTCTGGCATTTCACTCAAGCCGACTGGCAGGGTCTCCAAGCAGCCAAACTTATAGACTGGTCTCCTATCACTACTTTCTCAAACATCAACTCATCCTGGGAATTCTTTCAAAGAAACTTGCTCTCCCTCATGCACAGATTTATCCCCTCTCGTGTTCAGTTGTCCTACCCTTCCTCCAGCCCTTGGTGTACTGAAGCTTGTGGCGAGGCAGTTGTCCTGAATCAACTTGCCTTTGCCTCATGGAAAGCAAACACAACTGAGGGCAATCTCAGTTCCTTCCACAAAGCTCGGAACAAGTGTGTATCTATCCTCAGGAGAGCCAGAAAACAACATCATTCTAACCTCAAGTATGAACTCTCAAACCTCTCTCCCTCCTCAAAATCCTGGTGGCATTTAATCAAATCTGTTTCTGGTGTATGTTACCCCTCCATCCCCTCCCTAACCTCAATTGGCCGCACTGCTGATACCGCAGGTGAAAAAGCTGAATGTCTAAACTCGGTGTTTGCAGCTAAATCGTGTGTCCAAAACCCATCACTTTCTCTACCCACTTTACGCAGTCACACGCAGCTGTCCCTGGACTCTGTGTCCTTTTCTCCTGACAAGGTGGAGAGCTTGCTGTCAAACCTCGAGTCAGATTCTGCAACCGGTCCAGACGGCATCAGCCCACGTGTCCTCAAAGCCTGCTCTTCTGCTCTTGCTCACCCTCTCTCTGTTCTATTCACCCTTTCATTTGCTCAAGATCATCTGCCATCTGCTTGGAAATCAGCAAACATTACTGCCCTGCATAAAAAAGTTGCAAAAACAGATCCCTGCAAATACAGACCAATCAGCCTTCTCCCAATCATCAGCAAGGTTATGGAATCCATCATCGCTTCAGACATGAAATCCTTCCTCTTCTCCAATGGCTTGATTTCCGATCATCAATTTGGTTTCAGACCAGGTCACTCTCTCCTGGACATGCTGCTTCTGCTCTCCCAACAATGGATGGAGGTCCTCAATGCCCGACAGGAAATCCGAGCCATATCCCTGGACATATCACGTGCTTTTGACACGGTCTGGCACCCTGCCCTGCTCACCAAACTCTTCCTATGGTATCCAAGGCCATCTCCACTCATGGCTTGCAGACTTCCTCTCCTGTCGCAGTCAACGTGTGGCTCTAAATGGAGTTCTTTCATCCCCTCTTCCTGTGCAGGCTGGAGTTCCTCAAGGTAGCGTTCTGGACCCTGTTCTTTTTCTGGTTTTCATCAATGATCTCTCCAACTCTCTGCAAAATCCTCTATATCTCTTTCCTGATGACTCCACCCTCTGCCGTACCATCGGTCATCCCTCAGACCGGCAAGCTGTCATCCCTCATCCCTACCAGCTTCTTCGCTCACTGCAGATCTGGATAAAATCACAAACTGGTCCAACACGTGGAACATGTCTTTCAATCCAGACAAATCTCACACTCTCACAATGTCTCTAAAAAAGGACCGTTTAGAACCCCCCCCCTCATCTACTTTCTCAACAATCCTCTGGAGGACGTCCTTTCTTTCAAGCTTCTGGGTCTCACTTTCTGCCATGACCTTTCCTGGGAAAGCCACATTTCAAACCTCGCCTCCAAAGCCAGTCGCCGACTGGGAATATTCTGTCGTGCAAAGTCCTTCCTCGGCCCACCTGAGCTCCTGACCACTTACAAAGCTTTTGTCCGCAACCTGATGGAGTACTGCTCTCCCCTCTGGGCTGGTGCTCCTGCCTCCCACCTTTCTCGGCTTCACGCTGCAGAAACCAAGGCATTTCGGATCATTGGCATCTCCCACAATGAGGCTGAGTGTTTGGGTCTCTCACTCAATCACCGCAGGTTGGTCGGTGGTCTTTCTGTCTTCTACCGTCTCCTCTCCAGCCTCGCCCCCCCTGCTCTCTCTGCGATTTGTCCCCACCACATTTCCACAGGGCGCTCAAGGTCCGCCAACAACCCGCTTCTGGTCAAACTACCAAAATCACTAATCACTGCTTACCTTCACTCTTTCATTCCTCTTTTTTTTTTCCTGCCTTTGGAATAGACTCCCTCACTCTATTCATTCCCATTCTTCCCTCCAGGCCTCAAAACAGCTGTTCACCAACACCTCTTATCATCCCCCATCCAAATCCTCGATCTTTTCTACCCCCGATAATCCACCCAAGCCCACCTCCTTCAAATTCCCTGCTTTTCTTCCTGAAAGTCCCTGTAATGTCCATCTTCTATTCCCCATGTTCCCCGTCCCATCCCTCTCCCTTCCACAGATCTCCTAATGTCTCTGTTCCCCTCTGTTTTGTCCTTCAAACTCCCGCCCATCTTGTCTCATGCCCCCCTTGCTGTACGTTGTGTGTTAGCTCTCATATGAGCCTCGACAAGGTATACAAAAAAAAAAGGCTTCACCCAGTCCTTGTGTATGGGGCCATCCTGTAGGCATAGAATGTAAAAAAGTTACCAGAACTCAAGATGATATTTTGGCATTCTTCTTTATCGGCACTTCCTCACCTTTTCTTCAACTGCAAACATCTACAATCTCCATACAACAATAAACAGTAAATGAAATTCCCAAATAATGATGCGGAGATGTTGTTATACTCAGTGCCACTGGGTGATGCTCCATGGAATGGATGTGGTTGTGATGTGGTGAATCCTGCCTGCGATGTAATGCCATGTGTGTGTGATCCTTCGTGTGGTGACATGTACTGTTGAAGTGCAGTCTGCTCATGGTCTCTTCCCCACTTAACAGCAACATCATGGAGTGGGACTGGTTGTGCATTGCATATTTTCTTGATAAGTGACGGTGATGGATGGGTTGGACTTGTGTGCCTCAGCAGGAAAATGTTCCATATACCGATAGGACATTCTAAAGAGTTTGATAAACTAAATTTATCAATAATTCAACCAAAATAAAGCGACAGATGAGAAAGTATGTTTCGGAAAGCGAGAGTCGTTGTGCACAAGTGAACAGCGATAATACGTGTGGTCGTGTGTGCAATGGCTTTTGTTTTCCCCTTCATCAATATGGCGGTCGTGTATCCAAGCAAAATCATGTGACTGTGACGTCACGCCAACCCCTCAAATACTCACTGAAGTTACACATCACTTGTAAATATTATTATTTGATTTCCATTAGCGTACACATACACAGTATTACAGTAATAGTTAATAAATGAAAGTAATGTACAGAGTATTGTAATGAAGTTTGTTGCCTTATTCATTGTATTTATTACATCCTCGAATAAAGATTTTGCTCCGTAGAAACCTATCTCCCCTTATATAATGGGAGTTTATTGGAAAATTGGTTTCAATTGACGGAAATTCACCTTACAGAAGGAATTAGCAGAACGTAAGGGCCCTGTCACACCTTGAGGTTTTAGCCAGCGTATGGAAACGTATCAAAATGTATGTAAAACGCTGGCGTACGCTGAACTATTGATGTTTTTTCAGTTTTTGGTGTATTCATGACGAGTTGGACGTATGCATAACGTATAGTAACGTACACAGAACGTTTTGATAACTTATAGATAACATACCAAGGAATGCTTAGCATGTTATCGGCGTTCACAACCTATGCCCAACGATAGTCTAACTTGTGCATAGCGCGCGGCAGCGTATCGCCGACGATCACTTGGCGTAGCCTATTAATAGGCTGCCGCTCAACGATTTAAATCACTTTAAAATCAGAATCAGAAATCAGAAAAAAAAAATCAGAAATTGGACCTCAACCCGAGGAGAGGAGGTTAAAAAAAAAAAGCCACACCTGTGTGTGATGTGAGAATAACAGGTGTTGTGTTTGAGTGTCATCGTTTCAATAACTTCAGAACTGGATGATGCACAAAATTCAGGAGAAAAAAAAATCCATAAAAACCCAGATTATCTCACCTGTAACTAGAGGGGGCACTCGGTAAAGTGCAAAAGCTCTGCCGCCAATACTGCTAGGTCACTCAAGTGAACCTGATATCCTATTCATTCAATTTGACGTCAACAGTGCTCACAGAGTTATAGTTTGCAACTTTCCCTTTTAACTTTTACATACTCAATTCATTCGTCATAACTAGATTCCTTGAGACAGAAATTGATTTTACGTGGGTATATCCACCTGAAGTTCCAAAATCAGCCGCAATTATAATTTTGGCATATTTTTTTTGTTGGAAATCACTTAAAACATGTAGAAATGCAAAAAAAAAATTCAAATATTTTTTTCAAAATGGCCGCCATCGCGGCCATATTGGACTTTGGACCAAGTCCAAAATCTAATGGCATGATCGTTGGACCAAACCTAATCCCCCCACCAAGTTTCGTCGAAATCCATCCAGGAGATTTTCCGTAATCACTCGTAATCATACTGTCGAAATCATATGGCCGCCGCAGGGCCCCCTTAAGGTCACCGTGCGACATCAAATCAAAGACTGTACGGCACCCCCACGTTTTCGGTCTCCACAATTTATAAATACCCCGTGCGGCTCCCCGAAAAATAAAAACATATGTGACTGCTACATTGTGTGACCGTGGAAATACTGCGGCCGCCCTATAGGCCCTGTCACACCTTGACGTTTTAGCCAGCGTATGCCGACGTATGAAAAATTGTTCTAAAACGCTGGCACACGTCGAATACGTTATGGGTAAGTTTTGTATACGTTAAGAGCAGGCTGAAGCATGCTGGCATACGTCGTAGTACGCCGAGCTCGTCGACAAATTTTAAGCATCCTCAAAATTTTCCGACGTATGCCAGCGTATGACTCACACGTTCCGCATAACGCTGGACATAAGTTGTAGGTATGTTACGCGATCGTTGACACACGTTACTTATAAGTTACTCATAAGTCGAAACACATTAATTTAATGGTTAGCGTCAGTGTTCCAGACTCCCTGTTTTTTTTTTTTGTTTTGTTTTTTCTTCGGTATAACGGTGATGTTAACACTTCCATTTCTAGTGCGGTTATAATATAATATAATTAATTTGACTGCCGCTTAACGATTTAAATCATAACCGCACTAGGAATTGAAGTGTTTACATCACCGTCATACTGAAGAAAAAACAAAACAAAACAGGGAGTCTGGAACACTGACGCTAACCATTACATTGATGTGTTTCGACTTATGAGTAACGCACAAGTAACGTGTGTCGACGTGTGATAACGATCGCGTAACGTGCCTACAACTTATGGCCAGCGTATGCGGAACGTGTGTCATATGCCGACTACGTCGAGAAATTTTCAACATGCTGAAAATTTCTCGACGTACTCGGCGTATGACGACGTATTCCAGCGTACTATAACGTGTGCCAGCGTTTTAGAACAATTTTTCATACGTCGGCATACGCTGGTTAAAACGTCAATGTGTGACAGCGGCTTCACACTTCGATGTCTAGTGCGGTTATGATTTGAATAGTCGAGCCGCAGCCTATTAATAGCCTATGCCACGTGATCGTTGGCGGTACCCTGCCGCGCTATGCATAAGTTAGACTATCGTTGGGCATAGGTTATAAACGCCGACAACACGCTCAGCATTCGTTGGTATAAGTTATCTATATGTGATTGAAACGTTCTGTGTACGTTACTAATACATTATGCATACGTCCAACACTTTATTATATGCCCAAAACTTAAAAAAAACATCAATAGTTCCGCGTACGCCAGCGTTTTACATACATTTTGAGACCTTGCCATACGCTGGCTAAAACGTCAAGGTGTGACAGGGCCCTAAAATTGCTAGTGGCCGTAGATTTTGGAGACCCCACAGCCGCCGTGGCAAATGTGACCTAGGCCTAAGTACATTTCACTGATCACCATATTCATGCGTTACTTGTTTCAAGATTTGAAAGCAATACATTAAATAAACGGTAATTTGACAAAATGATAGCCGTTTCCATGGCAACCATTGCTCAAAATACAGATATATGTTTTCCATATTAATAACTGTCCTCGGGTTAACAATTTTGTATCATCAGTTGCTTGCTTGCGATTAATTTTCAATTATCAGAGCTGAAAAAAAAAAAACGGTTTGTACCCCAAAACGACCTATTTGACCACATTATATGCATTGAAAAAATGTGAAACATGGATTTTCTGTTTTCATATTGTTTAAGCTTTCCAAAAATGTTGGGGTTAGCTACTCTCCAAAAAAATTCTAACGGACGTCAAATTATGGACACAAGGAACCTGACTACTACTTATATTTTTGTTTTGTTTTCATGTAATTGTGTATGTATTTGATGGACAGATTCTCCATTAGAGGTATGGATGTTGAGTTCCATGATTGTTTCTTCATTCTCCGGTGATTGCTTTTCTTTCTGACGTTGGTTAAATCTGAAATATAGAAATATAACAGTTAGATAAACATAAACAAGGAGAAAGACATAAAATGTCATAGCCCCTCTCATTTTTTGAATTTTACTGTGCGGAGTTGAAAGGCTATCCCATATCTACAAGACTGATGTGTATGCACAACTGACTTGAGTGGTATGTCGGTATCTTATTGTGGATTTAGGAGATTATTTTATCAAACACGTCTGTTTCAGGGGAAAGGGGGTACAATTTAAACCACATGAACATACATGTTGTACAGATTTATTTTCTCCATCTTCAATGTGATCTTCATCAGACAGAACCCAATGTTACATCACCTCTCACCCCTCCTACATCGCCACCCCCAACAATCCTATCACTCCGACATATTAAAGTTCCAGGTGAAAAAAGGCACTGTCATGTCCACTCCAGTTGGGCCTTTAATGGTTTTGATTAAATCCTCTTAAATTAGTCTTTACACATCTGTCATAAACAATTAATTCCAGTATTTTAAACAAAATAACATTCGAGTTTTTTGTGTACAAAGACCTGAGGTGAGGTAGTTGCTGTGAAACAACTTTCCTTCTCTTCCTGGAAAACAAACCCAATCGAAGGCAATCTCAGATCACTCCACAAAGCCCAAACAAGTGTGTCTACTCTCATGGGATCCAGAAAACAATATCTGATCATTTTAAAGATTAAACTTTCAAACATGTCTCCCTCCTCTAAGACCTGGGGACACCTTGTTAAATCTGTACCTGGTGTATGATCCCCTTCAACCCCTCTCCTCTTTTCAAATGGCACCACAGCCGACTCCGCTCATGAGAAAGCCGACTGCCTCAATTTCCATCCAAATCTTTTGTCCCCAACCCCTTGCTCTCTGTACCCACCCTCCCCAATCGTAACCAACTGCTCCTGGACTCTGTGTGTTTTGCACCTGATAGGGTGGAGAGGTTTCTGGCAACCATTAACTCTGATTCTGCAACTGAACCGGATGGAATCAACTCATGTGCCCTCAAAACCTGCTCGGCTGCTCTTGCACATCCTCTCTCTGCCCTTCTCACCTTGTCATTTACCCGAGTTCATCTTCCATCTCCTTGTAAAACAGCCAAGATACCACATTACCTCAAAAAGGTGTAAAAACTGATCCCCTTCGGCCTAAGTCACATTTGCTCTGCGGCGAGGATACGGCGGCCGTACGCCCTCTGAATTGACAGAAACGTGCGGCGGCCGCAGAGTTTCTGCGGTGGCCTCAGGGTGGCCCTACGCCGTATGGCTATATTGTACAGGCCGTAGGGGTCGCCGTGGAATTATAGCGCGGAGTTATAAAACTTTTTTCATTTCTACGTTCGCCGTAGCAATTCAACAAGCCGAAACAAAATAACTGGAAAAAAAACAAAAAAACGAACCCACTCGTTACCATCCGTCTGGCTGCACGTTCGCTTTAGGGCCCCCTGCGGTCCCCCTGCGGTCGCCTTGCGTCTACCTTGAAAATTCTATGGCCACCATAGGAATGCCCTAAAGTCACCGTGCGACATCAAATCAAAGACCGTACGGCACCCCCACGTTTTCGCTCTCCACAATTTATAAATACCCCAGCATCTGCCCAAAAAATAAAAACATATGTGACTGCTACATTGTGTGACCGTGGAAATACTGCGGCCGCCGTATAATTGCTAGTGGCCGTAGATTTTGGAGACCCCACGGCCGCCGTGGCAAATGTGACTTAGGCCTTAACTAGAGGCCAATTGGTTGACTTACAATCAGCAAGGTCATCGAATCCATCATCCCAGTTGATATGAAATCCTTCCTTTTCTCCAACAACCTCATCTCAGATCACCTAATCGGTTTCAGACCAGCTCATTCGATCTTGGACACGCTGCTTCTACTCACCCGCCAATGGATGGAGGCCCTAAATATTAGACGCGAGATCAGAGCCGTCTCTCTTGACACATGTCGTGCTTTCGATACAGTCTGGCATCCTGCCTTGCTCTCCAAACTGTGCCCATGGCATCCAAGGCCAACTACACACATGGCTTACTGGCTTTGTTTACTCTTGCAGCCAACGTGCCTCTCAAAGGACACCATTTCATCTTCTCTCCCCCAAGGTCGCAACAAGGTGTGTTTTGAACCGCATGGATCGCATCCAGGTATTGTGACCATTAAGTTAATTGCCAGCAGCCACATTTGGTGGCTGGGTACAGATGAAGATCGAGAGAGCGACGTTTGTCACTGTTCTGTGTGTCAGGCTACCACCCCAAACTCACCTGAGGCACCGCTTCACATGTGGTCTTGGCCTTCTAAAACCATGGTTTCAACTTCATTTAGATTATGCTGAACCATTCTTGGGGAAGATGTTTTTTGTTATAATTGATACTCATCAAAATCGGATTGAATTGAATGATTAGCTTTATCATCCAGTACCAGTGAAATCACGGTTGAGAGTTCACCGGATCATGGTTCATCTTTCGTCAGTGCTGTTTCAGGATTTTATCAAACATAATGGTATCAAGTTCTATCACTATGCTCCCTTTATACCCACTTCTCATGGTCAGGTTGAGAGAGCTGTGCAGATGATCAAAAATGGATTCAGAAAGGTGAATGACAGCACTGCTCTGAAGATCAGGTTGTCACACGTGTTATTTACATATGCGATACGCCCACACCCAACCACTGGACACACCCACAGAAATGATGTTCGGTCAAAGGCTAAAGAAACGCTTATCCCTGATCCATCCCAATGATTGGTTCAGAGTTTCTGACCATCAGTTCAAACAGAAGTGGTCCCATGTATGACAGGATCTCAGTTCCACATATCATCAATGTGTTTGATCCTGTTTTTGCGCTGAATCCTGGCCGTGGACCGAAATGGCTCACTGGTCATGTAATCAATCAAACTGGAAACTTTATTTATTGTGTAATTGTCAAATGGACATACAGCACATAAACATCTTGACCAATACGGCCGAGGATATTGTGAGCCCAATCCTCCCACCCATGTTCAGCCCGTTGAAAGTGAATCCTTGATATCGATTCTAGTCATGAGCCAAGTTCTGGAATGCAACGTTTCACAACCTGATGTGTCTGAACCAAATTGCAGAGTTGGAACCTGTACCTTCTGTTCCCCCACCTCCTCCTGAATCTGCTGCAATCATCGCTCCACAAGAACAGTCAACACATTTGTGATGCCGTGCTCACACTCGGAAGGCACTTGAATGGTTGAACTTATAATGATTGTACCTTGTACTAATGTATCGTTATTTTGGGGGGAGGGGTGGCATGCCGACATGTTCTGTTTGAAGTTACCCGGATGTGCATGTGCATTCGTGCTTACCAACATTAAATGTGCTGGTCCGACGGGTTTTTTCTTGCTTTTCACCCTTTAGTCCCGTGTACTAGACAAGACAGATGTGGTGTGGGAAACTTAGACAAGACGGATTTGGTGTGGTGAAGTTAGACAAGACATGTGGTTTTTGGAGACAATCTCAAGAAATGAGAAAATCAAAAAAACTCCCAAAGATTCTCCAAAGGGAAACAGCAGCAAGAATTTTGAGTGTGAGGAATTATTGTATTATTATTCACTCCCTTTGTGTTTTAGACTTAATTGTTTTTTTCATGTTTTATTCCACCCAAAGAATGTTCCACAATCAATTTTGTTTGTCCAAATGACTGAACACACCTTCAGTGTTGTGAGAAAATGAAATGATGAGAAAACAATCAAAATTAACCTACCTTGTGATTTTCGTGTTGCGCCGAATCAGGACCAAGGCCCCAAATATCACAGCACAGAGGACACAAATTGTCACAACAACAAAGGTTCGTTGGCGTTTTGCTTTTGAACCTGCAAAGCGAAAACCAGAATGAAAATCATTCCTTGTGGATTTGTTTGGATTTACAATTTTACCATTGTGATCCACAAACTAAATCACAAATTTGTTATTTTACCATTTACTTCTCCTTCCCCCCCCCCACCCCATGCCCCCTGCCCATCCTCACCCTCCCCTCTACACAATTTCTAATCGATCCCCTTGTTCTGTTTAAGTGTTATAATTCAAACGAATAATAATTTAATAATGGTTTGAATGTTGACTTGGCACGTACGTTCGATTCAAGACAATGAAGAATCCACTTCATTTTCATGTCAAAGGTCAAGGTGAAAGTTTTCTGGATGTAATTTAAATGGTGAAATGTTAACTAATTAATGGTGTAAAGTGAACTCCTTTACTAATGGGACATTTGAACGAGTTGGTTGGAGTAGAATAGGACAGAAGTGAAATTGATGGGTTCAGGTTAAATGTCAAGGTCACAACAACTGGTGAAAGTTTAGTAAAATGTAACTTTAAAATGTCAAGTAGAACTGAAAAAACATACAATGAGTCAAGAAAAAAACTTTTAAAAAACGTTGTGATCACATTGGGAATTAGGAATAGATGAGATGATAGTTTTATGGAATTTGGGTGAAAATGGAACGTCTCAGGTGAAGGAGATAAAAATGAACAAAATTGTTTATAATGGAATCACATGTCATGTGACTATGGTTGTTATGTTAATGACGATAAACTGTGGTGATTGGTGGAAGGTTCTGGATTTGAACCATGAGATTGGAAATGTGGAGTTTTGGGGATGAGAGAATTGTCATCACTTCACATTATCAGTGTGTGTGTGTGTGTGTGTGTGTGTGTGTGTGTGTGTGTGTGTGTGTGTGTATGTGTGTGTGTGTATATGTGTATATGTGTGTATGTGTGTATGTTTGTGTGTGTGTGTGTGTGTGTGTATGTGTGTATATGTGTGTGTGTGTATATGTGTGTGTGTGTATGTATGTATGTGTGTATGTATGTGTGCGCGCGTGTGTGTGTGTGTGTGTGTGTGTGTGTGTGTGTGTGTGTGTGTGTGTGTGTGTGTGTGTGTATGTGTATGTGTATGTGTGTGCGTGTGTGTGCGTGTGTGTGTGTGTGTGTGTGTGTGTGTGTGTGTGTGTGTGTGTGTGTGTGTGTGTGTGCGCAACTGTTTATCCGTTTTAGTAAAGAAGTGAAAAATAATTAATTAATTATCATATCAGCACGACAGGGTTTGTGATTTGGACTGAACTGAGAGAGACTTACGGACGAGCAGGATCGTAGATGTAGATCCCTCCTTGTAATTTCGGTAACGTATCGTGCAGGTGTAAGTTCCACGATGATGAAATTCCACATTCTTGAGAGTCAGAAGAAAAGAATCCCCGTTTGGATTTCGGGATATTTTAATCCTCCCATCCAGGACTTTTTCTTCTCCGTTTTGAAGAAGGTATAATGGGTTCTTGTTGGAGTCTTTGTGGAACTCGATGGAAAGGAGAGAATTATTCATGGAAGGTGAACCTTCCTGTGTGTTGAGAGAGAATGTGAAATTGAAGTTCAAATCTTCACCAGTTGTAACTTCAACACTCTTTGTACTCTTCACCATCACATGACCTGTAATGGACAAACAATGAAGGATTCACAAAATGGAGTAAAACATCTTACACATTTTATCGTGTTCTGTATTTACCAAAACTCAGAATAGACGAGAAATATCATGTTTTTGAAATATCATGCTATACAGTACTATATCGTTTTTGGCCCGATCTCTCAATGGTGAAGAATCACTTAAAAAATTAAATAACTCTCGTATCGAGATCCGGATTCGGATCAACACCAAAACTGAATCAATCCGTCCTCGCGACACACCTAACGTGTCCACCAAGATTCGTCCGAATCTGTCCACAAGTTTTTGAGATATCCTTCATACAAACAAACAGATAGAGAGGGGTGAAAACATAACCTCCTTCACCTTCTGTGGCGGAGGTAACAAATGTGTTTATGAATCAGAGGGGGGTGGAGGGTGTGAGGGGGACTATTTTGTATCCACGATCTGTTTGCAAAATTTAGTTCGACACTGGCCCAGCCGTTTTTGATTCTACAAAATTGTGCTACATACATACGTACACACACACACACACACACACACACACACACACACACACACACACACACACACACACACACACACACAAACATACACACATACACACATATACACACACACACACACACACACACACACACACACACACACACACACACACACACACACACACCCTTACCACCCCCTTGAGCAGCAATAACTTCAACCAAACGTTTCCTGTAACTCTTGATTGGTACTGCTCATCGGCTTGGAGCAATTTTTGCCCATTCCGATCCTTACAGAACTGCTTCAACTCAGATATCCATCCATCCATCCATCGGGACCATACTCCATGCAGAGTGTTGGTGCTGCCTAAGCAGTCTCCTTGGCTATTGGACACAATCCTGGACGGGTCGCCACTCCGACACAGGATACCAGCATGCTGGCACTCATTTTGCCGACCTCGGAAGGATGACAGGCAGAGTCAACCCCACCTGGTATGAATTCAACAGTGGAGTGGGGTTTGAACTCAGGATCAGAGGATTCCAAGCCACCACTCTAACCATTGAGCCAACACCAGGTATAACTCAGATATATTTGTTGGCTTTCTTGCATGAACTGCTCGTTTCAGGTTCTGCCACAACATGCCACACAACCCGCATATGCTCTAAGGACAAACAATACACATCCGGCAACAACATTACCAGTATCTAGCCTTTCACTATTGGGTCGAGACGTCAAGCCATCAATCACGCCCACAGTGATGCCGACCATGCAGGACTGTGTAAACTATCTGTCTCATCGAGACTTCGTTTCAAAATAAGCCTGAGCAATTCAGGACATGGCGAGCAGTCTTCTAGAACATGATCAGAGGAGTACCGCTGGCATCCGATGAACAGCTAAAATTATTTAAAACTTTCTGAAAACTTATGCTGTGTTGGATGACCAGTCAAATTGGTCTCTGGGCCACGGCAAACTCTGACGACTTCAAAGTGTCAAATAATTTAGTCCCCTATGATCTCAAAACCTGCTCTGGAACTATAGCTGCCATTGGTTGGTGTGTCAGGAATTTAGTCATCGGATCTTTTGATGGAATCATCCACTTGCCACTCTGGGAGTTAACCGAGTGTAATGCTATTCCTTGTAATTCCTCCGAGATTCCAACACTGGAGGTCACAAGGCTCCATTCACCTACATGTATTATTACTGAAATGTTTCCCGAACCTGACCCAGAAGCGACCATCTTACTGTTCATTGGACGAGGTGCTCCTCAGCTGCTGAAGTTCAAAGAATATCAGAAAGGATCACCTAATGCTCCGTGGACACAGCATATGGACATTGGATGGGTGGTAATTGGTGATTTTTGTCTGGACGGTGTCCATAGCCCTGAGAAAGTGGAGGCCGATCACACCCACATTCTCAAAAATGGAAGACCATAAGTCTGCTCACCATACCCTAATTGTGACAACGTCAAGGACGTCATCCTGCTACATCGTCAATTACCTTCAGGTCAGCTCTTCAGGAGATCCTGCGACCACAGAGCCTAAAACGATGGGGTCAACAGTGATGTCTATGAGCGAACAAGGAATGATGACAAGCCGGGTCGCTCCATAGAAGACAACCGTTTTCTCACAATCTTGGAGGATGGATTCATGAGGAATGACAATGGCAATTGGGTGGCTCCGTTACCCTTCAGAGACAATTTAAAACTTCCAAACAATCGATCTCTTGTAATCAACCACTTGAAGTCCCTTTGCAAACTTCTGTACAAGAAACCAGACCTTAAGCTGCAGTACATGGACTTCATGGCTAAACTCTTCCAAAGGACATGCTGAGCCTCTTGAACCAGAAACAGAGGGAAAACGACCATGATGGTATCTTCCTCATTTTTATACATTCCATCCAAGAAAACCTGAACATATGTGTGTGGTGTTTGATGGCAATGCCATCTATCATGATGTCTCGCTAAATAACGTACTACTTCCTGGTCCAGAACTTGTCAATAGTCTCCTTGGGGTATTGGCACCGCGAGAATCAAGTATTCTGTGTTTAGAACTCTGTGTCACTGTTCTGGCTGTTGAATCGGTCGACGTTATCACTGACGAGCTCCACATCGAACTCAACCCCATCACTTTCGACACGGACAGTCGTGTGGTGCTCGCATATATGTTTAAACAACGAATCATGGCGTTTCCATGCGTTTGTGGTCAACCGTGTTCAAAGTATCCACAAAAGTATATCACCTTCTCAATAGAACTACGTCACAACTGACATTAACCCAGCAGACCTGGCCACTCGTTCCATAATCGCCTCTGACCCGATGGAGTCATTGTGACTGTCTGGGCCAAGATTTCTCTGGGATTCTGAACTACCTATTAAACCTACTTTGTCTGCTGTAGAGTTGGTAAACAATCCAGAGTTTCATTGCATCGCCGTATTAGCTACGAGACATGAACGTTCATTGGGAACAATATTTCACACGTTCCTCGAAGTGGAAGTTCAAACGTGTTGCATTTGGTTTGGGTGTGGGAACGAATGATTGGTGTCTGTCGTAGAATCCGGAACCTGATTCTCTTGGAGACAAAAGTTTATCTCACCCACGTGCTCCTTACCACCTTCCTCGTGGAGGTATGTGCTATTGTCATCGCTCGTCTCCTTGTACCACTGTCTCCAGATCCAAACGTGCCAGAAATATCGACACCAGCGGTACGACTCACCATGAAGACCACACCTCTTCCTGCACCACTGGGCGATTTCTGTCATCCTCCAGACATATTTGGCGATCAGTGGCGACGTTTACAGCATTTTACGAATGCTTTCTGGTCACGATGCCGCAAATAATATCTTCCGAAGCTGCAGCCCCCGGATGTGGAGGTAAGTCAAGAAACACAATCTTTATGTCAGTGACATTGTTCTCCTCAAGGCAGATGCTCACAGGAACGACTGGTCCTGTGTTTGTGTGATTGAGACATTTCCCAGCACAGACAGTCAGGCTCGTAAAGTGTGAATCCACACCATGAAGGACGGCAAACCCCATTTCTACCTCTGACCCGTAACTGAGGTCGTACTGCTTATACGAGAGGGGGAGAGTGAATTCCTTCATTGTGTTCTATTGATTGTGAACTTCATATTCTTAAGTTATTTTCCATTACGCCCCAATCTGTTAGCCTTAGTCTGGTGCATTAATTTAGTGACTATATGATGAACAATCAAGTCGGTTTATTACTTCCGGAATCTAAAGATTTCATAAGTATATTGATGACTTCCGTCCTCTGTTTGTGTGTTTGTTGGTGTGTGTGTTTGTGTGTTTGTTTGTAGGCACGATAACTCGAGAACGGAAGAAGCTCCCAATGTCAAATTACACCACGTGATTCAGGAGGGTGATGGTTAGCGCTGATTAGATTTTGGTCAAAATCAGTCAAAGGTCAAGGTCACAGTGAGGTCAAACATAATTCTGTAAATTCATGTGGAGAAATGGAGTATTTTTGCTTCAGTCGACGTTACGAGTTCGTTTTAACTTCGATTTTAATTTTGTCTTCGTTTTTTTGCGATCACTTCGGACGCTTAACACTCGGTTGTCGAAATTCTGGTAAAAATCCGATGTTTTGGAGACGTTTTATGATTGTATAAAAAATATTTCACTCACCGCGTCACGGCTCGTCACGTGGTGCAGCGCGCTCGAGCAGACGCGGCATTGAGTCACGTAAAGGTTTTGCGTGTGCGCGCTGACGGTGTTTTCGATAAAGATGGTGTTTAAAAGTCATTTTTTATCCCAATAAAAGTTATCGTCGCATGCCTGACTCGCTAAGCCGTCGGATTATGCAAAGATTGTTGGTGGATGGCGGAATATTACGGTTTTGTGACTTTGATAAAATAATATTGAATAATTGCGTGGAGAAATGGAGATTTTTGCTCCGGTCGATGTTACGAGT
The DNA here is from genome assembly GCF_056783735.1 of Eptatretus burgeri. NCBI lineage: Eukaryota > Metazoa > Chordata > Myxini > Myxiniformes > Myxinidae > Eptatretus > Eptatretus burgeri. The sequence continues at coordinate 9,043,586 of NC_140976.1, read as the reverse complement.
TTGTTTTAACTCGGATCACAATTCTGTTTTCACTTTTGGTAATGGCCAAGTATGCTTAACACTCGGTTCTTGAAATTCTGGTAAAAATCGGATGTTTTATGAGATTTATGTCGGGTGTCGTGTCTGAGGCTTAACTGAAGATAATGCTAATGAGGGGGATTGTATCACATGGCATTACGCGCTCGTTTTAAAGTCAATTTAAATCCTGTCTTCAATTTTGGTAATGGCTAAGTATGCTTAACACTCAGTTGTCGAAATTCTGGTCAAAAATTGGATGTTTTATGAGATTTATGTCGGGTGTCATGTCTGAGGCTTCACTGAAGATTATGCTAACGAGGGGGATTGTAACACACGGCATTACGTGCTCGTTTTAAAGTCAATTTCAATCCTGTTTTCACTTTTGGTAATGGCTAAGTATGCTTAATACTCGGTTGTCAAAATTCTGAGAAAAAAAATCGGATGTTTTATGAGAGGTTTGGTACAGAATCATCGTAGAAACTTCTGCTTTGCGTCGCTACCTTCTCTCCAGACAGCTTTTATGAGACAAGGTCAGAGGTCAAGTTGACGATTTCGTAAGTACCAGTCTATGACTGCTTGTTTCTTTTTTGATAATGTTCAATGTCAATTTGAATGTTTCAAGCCAAGGTTGTTATCCCGGTTCTCATGTTCAGGTAATTATCTTTGCTCAATCAATTGCTGCAGTGGTTTATATCTTCTTCTTCTTCTTCTTCTTGCATATGGCAGCTTAGCTGCCAGGGTAGCTATCATTTCTTGAAAGTGCAACTGTGTCACTGATGCAGTGCCCCTTTACCAGTACACACTGGTACTAATTTTGCAGACCTCACAAGGATGACATACTGAGTCAACCCCATGGTGTATTAATTCAGTGGCCAACGGCGCTTGAACTCAGGACCCTAGGATACCAAGCCGCCACCCGAACCACTAAGCCAACACCAGGATAGTGGTTTATATATAAACCAGGTGAGGAGTGTGATTTAACCACTTTGAATGTAACATGTAGATTTATGTTCTACCCATGTCTTGCCTCATGTATATTTATGCTCCGCATATGTGTTGCGTCATCTCTGCTGGAAGGGGTGAGGGAAGTTATTCTCTGTCTGGCTAGACGGTGGTTGTATGTGGAGAAAGCATGGTTTTCACTGTCGCATTTGGAGTGTTTTAAAATGAAGTAAAATTGATTTAAACCTCAAAGTCTTGATAAGCTGCATTCTTTATTCAAATAATCGAGACACAGAGGCCATTCCATGATAATACACACATACACACATACACACACACACACACACACACACACACATTCTTTGTTCTTAAATCGTTCTTTGTCCATACCAAATGTTTGAGATTTTTTAAACAATCATTTCAAGAAAAAAAAACAAAAGAAAGCTCCAGCGAACTATACCGCTGAGGTTGTTTGCATTGATCAAATTCTCCTGAAGAGTGCTTGACTGAATCGGGAATTGATTTTTTAAATAATTTTTTTGTTGCCCGATTTGAATGAAACTTGATACTGCACACCGCAGGAGAATGGTGAGTAGGGTGGGCTGAAAGTTTTTGTGCGATCGTGTACCGTTTTGGCTGTATTTTGGGAACATACATACACACATATATACATTCAAGATGAGAGTAATAGTAATATATAGAGAGAATGAATATATATAGAGTAATATATAGAGAGCTTAAACTTTTATATTTAAGTTTATTTTCTATTCACTTATCATAGGTCCTTGTGCACAATGAGTCTTGTGATCTGAAGGAGAAGAAATATTTACTTAATGTGTGAAATAAATAATTAATGAGGAAAAGTTTCTTCACAATTCGTTTTGTAATTGGTGAAATAGAATGATTATCACAAGTGATTGAATAACAATAAATAGATCATTTTAAATATCGTTTAACAATCCATGTACAAATAAATAAATATATCAGATTTACATTTCTGGTTGAAGTTTTGATTAAATAACCATTTGAACTCAGAGTGATGAGAAAATGAATCATTAACCCTCACCATGTTCCCCTCTAATCCACGCTTGAGGTACATGGTAAACACGGACACTTACCCATGTACAGGGCTGCAGCTGCAGAACCTTGGATATAATGAGGGTAGTTCACCTTGCAGGTATAATTCCCATAATCATCAGGTTTCACAGATTTGAATGTTAATGAAAATGTTCCATGATGTACTTTGGACATGGACATTCTCAAACCGTCCATGTGATGTTCATCTATTTTGGAAAAACGAGCAATTGGGTGTTCGTTGGAGTCTTTGTTCCACTCTATAGAAAATGCTGGGGAATCAATGAAATTATGAACTCCACGTGAACTCGGAGAGAAGTCGCAGGTGAAGGTAGAATCTTCACCAGGTGAAGCCACAATGAACTCGGTGCAGTGAACAAACAATTTATCTGAAACACACAAACAACAGGATTTGATTAAAATGAACTCACAATTAAAACGTGTGACATGTAATCATGAAATTCCTCCTGATGACAATATTACTCAGTAATCCTCTGGACGGGATTAAACGAACCTTTAATTTCTGATTTTATCAAAAGGATCGATTTCATTTTTCCGACTCCCTGCCAAGTTTTGAAGCACATTTTTGTTTTATAGTGAGAAGTTAAGATTTAGTTTCTGCTTACAAAGTCGAGGCTCATGGAAGAGGAAAATGACAAACGGGAAAGGGCAGTACAGTGACAGCTGGATTGAAGCACAACAGACATTGTCAACAATGGGATGAATGAACAGAGAAGAGCAAAGAATGAATAAAATATGAAACTAATGTCGAGATGGAAGGAGGGAAGTGGAGGAGGATAGGGGTTAATAAAGGGAGAAAGGACCAGGTTTCGTGATGGAGGATGATTTGCAAAGGAACAGGAGTAGGGTTGGAGGAGGATTTGTGAAGGACCAGGAGTAAGGAAAGAGGTTGATTTGTGAAGGACAAGGTGTAAGGATAGAAGATGGTTTGTAAAGGACCAGCAGTTGGGATTGAGGTTTATCCAAGAGTTGGGGTTAAGGATGACGAGAAAAGCACCAGGATTTGGGATTGAGAATGATTAGTAAATGACCAGAAGTAGGGATGGAGGATGACTTGCAAAGGACCAGGTTTAGTGAAGGATGATTTGTAAAGGACCAAGTGTTGGGATGGAGGTCCGGGATGGGAGCATGCGCTGGAGCAGTGTCACTGTGTCCACTTTCTGCTGGTACTCCATGGGCCTCAGTCCGGCCATCCCCCAAGAAGATGCCTGGCCCTTGAGATGCTGATCAACCTGCTGTAACTACAAGGCATGTAGTCAGCCCATTGGCCTCCTCCATTCATGAGTCTCCCTCACTGAGAGAATCTTGTGAGCAGGATTAGCGTCAGGAAGATAAGCCACATGTCCACACATCCACAGCTGATACTGTATTCCTCGACTTTTCCTCGACCTCGATGCTGGACCTTTATTTTGACCAAGGAAACCCGCAATCCCAGCAGCTCCAACTCCTCATTCAGCACCTTGAGGTACTCCGAAAGGATATCTAGAGTCTCCGCAAGGATTACTGCAACGTCTGTGAAATCGAGGTCAGAGATCTTGACATCCCCAAACGATGCACTGCAGCTTGATCTCTCTGACGTCCTCTGCAGAATCCAGTCCATACAAATGCTGAAAAGTGTGGTGGCGAGTACACACACCTGACGAACTACTGTAACAACTGGAAATAAGTCAGAAATGGTATCACCACGTCTCACAGCACACTCAGTGACAGAGTATTGTTCAGACATGAGATTGATCAGTTTTGGTGGCACCCCATGAAGACCAAGAATCCTCCAGGGGGGAATCCCGATTCACTGAATCGAACGCTTTCCAGAGATTAATATAGGCTACAAGCAGCCGCTGCCGAAACTCTCATCTGTGTCCGGTGAGGACCCAAAGAGCAATGATACGGTCAATCGTTGTCGTCTTTGGTGTAAAGCTGACTGCTCTAAGTGCTGGTGCTCAAGTAGATGGTGGCGAACCCTTTCAAGAATTAACCAAGCAAAGACCTTGCCCAGCACTGAGAGCAGCGTAACCCCTCAGTCGTTGTTGCAGCCCTGGTGATCTCCCTTTCCTTTCCAGAGAGGAACAACAAGGCCACTCTTCCAGTCAGTTGTGATGATGCCTGTGTTCAAGGATGAGCACAGAACTGCTTGCAATGACAAGTGTCCAGCATTTCCACCAGCCTTGAGAAGTTCAGCATGGATGCCACAGATCCCAGGAGCTTTCCCCAATTTAGCCGGTTCACTGCATCCTGTGTTTCCACAATCGAAGGTGGATCAGAGTTGATTGGAGGGTCAGCAATCAGGATTGTAACACCCCTGACATCCAACTCAACAGAGGGTGGGTCAGCATGGTACAGCTCCTCAAATAACCAGCCTCATGGGCCTTCACTTCAGACTCCTCTATCAAGAGTCCACCACCCTCCGTTCTCATTGCAATACACAGAGGGACAGGCTTGGAGGAGCGCAATGCTCAAATTACCCTGAAAGCAGGACGAGAATCACTTGACCACAGATGATGCTGTATCTGCTCACCGATTCCTCGCACGTACTGAGGCCTCCTTGTCTTGCCCTCAGCACACATACAGTTTTACGCCTCAACTCCCTGAACAGCTCATCTCTGCCATTAAGCCTGGTCCTTCGACTCTGGTCAATGGTATCCAGTGTCCCTGAAGAGACAAAATTCTTCTTCACCCTCCGGTGAGTTCCAAGACATCCACTGGCAACATCAAGGATGATGATCTTGAAGGCACTCCACAACTCTTCAGCATTTCCCAAAGCACCCAGACTCCTCACATCCCCACTCAGCCTGTTCACAAACTCCTCAGATACCCTCTCATCCTTGAGCTTGCCAACATCCAGCTTCAGCTGGGATGGTACCCTTCTCCTGGATTTAAGCTGCAACTTCGGAGTTGCTACAATAAGCGGGTGGTCAGTATTGAGGAACTGAGTACTCTGGGAGACCATGCAGTTCTGGATCATCCTCCAGTGACCATCAATGATCACATGATCAATCTCCTTTGCTATACCACCAGCGATGGAATATCAAGTTGAGCGGTGAGTTTGTGGGCACTGAAACCATGAACCAGCCAGCCTAAGTCTTTGACTTTTTGCAAATTCAAGGAACTTTGTGCTATTCTGGTTCACAGTTCCAGACCCATGGGGACCAACACATGTCTCATAACCATCCCCATTGGAGCAGGTCTATGCATTGAAATCTCCCAAGACGAGAAAAGTATCTCACCTGGGAAACTGTTAAAAACCTAATCAATTACTTTGAAGAGTGAATCCCTCAAGTACTAAATTCTAATTTGTAAAGAAATAAAAGTTAAAAAATCAAAAACTTCAACTGACCTGATATTGAGGCATCTTATCCTATCTAAGAACTCGAAGGAATAATTAATGCTCCAGAAAGTGTTAATACCAGAATTCTTCTCAATTGCTAAACAACATTTCTTGAACTGTTCCCCAACAACTTGTAAGCCTGAGTTAACTGTAACATATAACTGTTTGGTGGAACATTGCCAGGCACCCGCGATAAAGTTATACTTGTATGGGTTCTTATGAAGCTTAGGAATCCAAAAAAGTCGAGGAATACAAAGATTTACATACATACATATATATTACTGAAATTATTAACGAAAACTTCCTTATGCTCAGAGATAATATCTGAGAGTGACTTATGACAAAGAACATGTGTGCTGTTGTTATGAATTTGGAAGCCTTGTGCACACAGACATTCAGGTCCCCAGAGCTCAGTTATTTTGATAAGTAAATGTGGATAGATAGCTCCCTTTCCCTTGTTTAATTGGTAATTAAATGTACATGCGCTGCAGAGTTATTTTGATAGTCGGGGTTTTCTTTTATTTTTACATCAACGATAACTACAACAGCACGCCTTCAACTCGCTTCCTCACACCGACGCCATTGCCTACGTGCGTGTCAGCACGTACGTGGGCGGAGTTCACAAGGACCTGACGTTGATCTCGCCCATCAGGAAGATGCGAGGGAGTTCGCCGACGGTCGACCAATAGGCGCAGGCCACGCACGAGTGAACCATGCCCAAAAGACGATGAAGGAACAGAGAACAAACAATCTGCACCACGTCTTCTCGAGTGTGTGTTCTGGTTCCCTTGACATCTCGTCGCTGGCGCTGGTCTGAGCACATCTCGTCGCTGGCACTGGTCTGAGCACATCTTGTCGCTGGCGCTGGTCTGCGTCTGGCGGCCCTGGTCCGTATTCTGGCGACCGGAGCTCCGGGAGGGGGGTGGACGCCCAGCCGCGCGCTCGCGGCCAGGTAGCCTGCCACGTTCTCGTCCCTCAGCTCGACTTCCCTCCGAGTCGAAGGGATAATAAAGACCATTTTGGGTCCGTTTCTTTTGGGTGTGCGTCTGTCTGTGGGCCCGTCTTTAAGTAGGAACTGTTAAGTGCTTGTGCTGTACATGATTTCATTTCTTTATAGTTGGTTTAACTCTGCTCTTGTGTGTTCCCTTCCCCACCTATTGTAAATAATTATCCATTTGTTGAACGTTTCAGCTCGTACTCGTCCTTTCCTTCATTGGTTTAGCAAGGTGCGTGTTGAGTGATTAAAAAGGCTGTTGTTGCTGTCGATGTACATTTGGACCGACGGGACCTCGGTAACCATCCGCTCGGGTTACGCACGGGTATAGCACGGAAATGACTCGTCCCGTTCGAGCCCCATCGAGGGTGTGAATCGCTCGGTGGCTTGCCACGTGGGCCTCTTGGTATTTTGAAGTTTGGCAAATAACGCTGTACCACGTGGTTGATTTATTGACGATTCACGGTCCTGTAAATGACCCGTGCCTCCGGAGTTATCCGAGGGTAACGATCTGAATTCCGGGTGTTCGGTGGAGTTGACTCTGCAGCTCCATCTAGCGGTCGCTCTCGCCACCGATACCCAGCTCCACAACACTATTTCCTATACTAGTGAAAGTAACCACATCAATGCCGAACTCTCCTAATAAAACTTCCACATAAAACCTTTTATAAACCACAACAAAATTATTAGCAGCCTTATCCGCTGGAGCTATTACGTAGCTGTCATGGGGATACCGAATGTCTTTATAAACACTCAGCTTGTTCAACACTGGTTTAGAGCGACCCAGTGAAAGGAAACCCCGACTACGAAAAAACTTAATCCTATTCTCCAGGACTTCCACAACTCTGTTAAATCATGCATTGAACCTGTTTACAGATAACTTCAACTTGGTGCACATTTTGTAAACAAAATTAGAGACAGAATCCACAATTGAAGACCCAATGCAAATCCAAGGTTGAGTTACTGGTTCCCTATATTAACTCTCATTTTCATCAGATCCAAAATTTCACTCTCACCAATTATATTCAAATCCCCCAGTAACTACGTGTCCACAAGAACCACATAAAAAAGAAGACAAACATGCACAGTCAGTTTCCAAAATGTCCTTTACTAAATCTATACTAAGAGTTTTAAGAAATTTACCAAAATTGAATAAGGATTGTCCTATGGTCTTCGTGAAAGTGAAATAAACCTTCAATGGGGTTCGCTCCCTAACTTTATCTGGTTATAAACTCTCAACACTAGTATCCCTGAAAATGGAATGAAGCCGAAGCCTATCAACCTCCTGGCTGGGAAAAAAATCACAAACGAAGAACTTGTGGATCCTATCAACTTTGGGGGTGGACTTCTTCACCAGAACCTGCTACAAAAAGCTTTGATCAAAAACGGGCACATGTCAGACGAACCTGCTAAACTCCGGAGAATATAAGCTAAGACCTGCTTGGAACATGATCTCAGAAGAACATAAAAATCATGAAAAACTTTAACTTCATAAAAACCTTGAAGTTTATCAATTATCCCTGAAAATTCCATTTTTGGAGCCGCATGACACCAACTACGATGCCCATGACCTCTGGGTCTCCTTCTGATTGAATTAGCAAAATACTCGTTTCTAAAAACATGACCTTGAGAAACCGACCCAGGACCTTGTACCCTGTCATTAAGGCCCAAAGGATAGATCGCACATTGTGTCGTGATCCAAAAATCCTCTTTGCATCCGAGCTCTACATCACATTCCTCTTTATTATCAAACTTATTAACATTAACTGAGTCTATAATTTGAAGAGAACAATGACTAAAAACATGGCCAACTTCATTGAAATGATTATATAAATATGTCTTAATACCAGACAATACAACAGACCGATGTACATTCAAACGCTGATGTAAACAATCAGAAGTTTTACCAACATATTGCAATCCACAATCTCCACAAGTGAGAAGACAAATAATGCACTTTGATAAACATCTAACGATGATTTGTAAAGGGAATGGAGGGATGGAGGATGATTTGTAAAGGACCATGGGTCGTGATGGAGGATGATTTGTAAAGGACCAGGAGTCGTGATGGAGGATGATTTGTAAAGGACCAGGAGTCGTGATGGAGGATGATTTGTAAAGGACCAGGAGTATGGATGGTGGATGATTTTAAAATGTCCAGGAGTCGTGATGGAGGATGATTTGTAATGGTGGTGTACTGTCAATTTGAACCCTTGAGCAAATTGTGGAACTGAAGAGGTTTGAGTGTCTCACTGTAATAAGTGGAGAAGAGAAGGTTCATAATCACACAATGCAACCCATAAAATTTCATTTGTACATCATGGAGCACTCACTAAATGTGAACAGTCTGGGTTCACAAAAATAATTATTTTAACTTTTTACTACTTTATTGTTTTTCATTTCTAAAGAAAATATCTTCACCGTAATGAAACATAATTGAATGAAACACCAAATACTGAATTGGAGTCATCACAATGAATCTAAGTAAGCAAAGAGTAAGGAGAGAGGGAAGGCTTTTAGGGATGTCCACGTTATTTAGGCTGCCTGGCCTGGTTAGCCGCTCCTGCACAGTGGTCTTGTGACAAGGTTTCCTTATTTCAGCAAGAGATGAAGGTTTTGCCAGTTTTCCTCTTCTTATTTTTCTTTTCAGCCCTTCACATTTAGTGGCTCTCAGCCTTATTCAGGACAAATTTCAATGAAAAATAACAAATGGGATCGTACTCCAAGCCCCAGCCACTGTGGTTGCACAAGTTAGTGCACTCTCAGCGCTGGTCCCAAGCCCAGATAAATGGGGAGGGTTGCGTCAGGAAGGGCATCCAGCATAAAGCCTGTGCCAATTCAATATGCGGATCATAAACCGGATTTCCATACCGGATCGGTCGAGATCCGGGTTACCAACGACCGCCACCGGTCCTGTTGGCCAGCAGGGTACCAGTGGAAACTGTTACTGCAAGGCGAAGGAGGAGAAGGAGAGGGGGTTGGCATGTCCAGAGGCAGTGGGAGAGGAGGGAAGGGTTGAAGTGGTGAGGTGAGAGTTGGAACTTTGAATGTTGTTACTATGACTGGCAAAGGGCGAGAGTTGGCTGATATGATGGAAAGGAGAAAGGTGGACATACTGTGTGTACAAGAGACCAAGTGGATGGGGAGTAAGGCGAGGAGCATTGGAGGTTGGTTCAAACTGTTCTACCATGGTGGGGATGGGAGGAGAAATGGTGTGGGGGTAATCCTGAAGGAGGATTATGTTGAGTGTGTATTGGAGGTGAGGAGAGTGTCGGACCGAGTGATGAGTGTGAAGTTGGAAATAGAAGGGGTGATGATGAATGTCATCAGTGCATATGCCCCGCAAGTGGGGTGTGAGATGGAGGAGAAAGAAAATTTCTGGAGTGAGTTAGATGAAGTGGTGGAGAGTGTATCCAAGGAAGAAAGAGTGGTGATTGGAGCGGATTTCAATGGGCATGTTTGGGAAGGGAATAAAGATGATGAGGAGGTGATGGGTAGGTACGGTGTCAATGAGAGGAATGTGGAAGGGCAGATGGTGGTGGATTTTGCAATTAGAATGGAAATGGCGGTGGAAAATACGTATTTTAAGAAGAAGGAGGAGCACAGGGTGACGTACAAGAGTGGGGGAAGAGGCACACAGGTGGACTACGTCTGAAGCAGGAGACTGTAAGATGGTGGCAGGGGAGAGTGCAGCCAGACAGCATCGGATTGTGGTTTGAAGGATGATTTTGGTGGTGAGGTTGAGGAAGAGAGTGAGGGCAGAACCAAGGACCAGATGGTGGAAGCTGAAGGAGGAAGACTGTTGCGTGAAATTCAGTGAGGAGGTGAGACAGGTGGTGGATGGTGGAAAAGAGGTGTGGGACGACTGGGCAACTACTGCAGAGGTGGTGAGGGAGACAGCTAGGAAGGTACTTGGTGTGACATCTGGACAGAGGAAGGAAGAGAAGGAGACTTTGTGGTGGAAAGAGGAAGTACAGGAAAGTATAAGGAAGAAGAGGTTGGTGAAAATTAATTGGGATAGCCAGACAAGGGCGGATCTCGGTCTCAGGCAAGGGGGGGGTGTTACATTTTTGGCTCTGAGGCAAGGTGGGAGGGGGTTGAAGGAGGAAGGAAGGTGGGGGGGTTGAGGGAGGGCGGGTTAAGGGAGGGAGGGATGGTTCATGGAGGGAGGGGTTGAGTGAGGGGCACTCAGCAGCTGAAGGGGGGGTTGCAACCCCCCAACCCCCCCCTCTAGATCCGCCACTGCCAAAGATGAAGAAAGTAGACAGGTGTACAAGGAGTTGAGGCGCAAGGCGAAGAGAGAGGTGGCGAAGACTAAGGAAAAGGCATATGGCGAGCTGTATGAGAAGTTGGATACAATGGAAGCGGAAAAGGATTTGTACCGATTGGCCAGACAGATGGACCAAGCTGGGAAGGATGTGCTGCAGGTTAGGGTGATAAAGAATGCAGATGGAAATGTGCTGACAAGTAAGGAGAGTGTGTTGAGAAGGTGGATTGAGTAGTTTGAGGAGCTGATGAATGAACAAAATGAGAGAGAGAGAGAAGGTTGGAAGAGGTGGAGATCGTGAATCAGGAAGTGCGGTGGATTAGTAAGGATGAAGTGAGGACAGCGATGAAGAAGATGAAAAGTGGAAAGGCGGTTGTCCCAGATGATATACCAGTGGAGGCATGGAAATGTTTAGGAGAGATGGCAGTCGAGTTTTTAACCAGATTGTTTAACAAAATCTTGGAAAGTGAGAGGATACCTGAATAGTGGAGATCAAGTGTACTGGTTCCGATTTTTAAGAATAACTGTGATGTGCAGAGCTGTGGTAACTACAGAGGTATAAAGTTGATAAGCCACACCGTGAAGTTGTGGGAAAGAGTAGTGGAAGTTCGGTCGATTGGAGAGGTGATGATTTGTGAGCAGCAATATGGTTTTATGTAAGGAAAGAGCACTACAGATGTAATGTTTGTTTTGAGAGTGTTGATGGAGAAGTATATGGAAGGTCAGAAGGAGTTGCATTGTGTGTTTGTGGATTTAAAGAAAGCTTAGCACAGGGTGCCAAGAGAGGAGTTGTGGTATTGTATGAGGAATTCGGGAGTGGTGGAGAAGTATGTAAGGGTGGTGCAGGATATGTATGAGGACAGTGTGACAGCGGTGAGGTGTGCGGTAGGAATGATGGACCGGTTTAAGGTAGAGGTAGGATTGCATCAAGGATCAGCTCTGAGCCCTTTCCAGTTTGCAATGGTGATGGACAGGTTGACGGACAAGATCAGACAGGAGTCTCCATGGACTGTGATGTTCGTGGATGACATCTTGATCTGCAGTGAGTAGGGAGCAGGCTGAGGTGAGCCAAGAGAGGTGAAGGTATGCACTGGAGAGAAGGGGAATGAAAGTCAGTTGGAGTACGATGGAGTACAAGTGCGTAAATGAGAGGGAGGGTGGTGAAATGGTGCGGTTGGAAGGAGTTGAGGTGCTGAAGGTGGATGGGTTAAAACACTTGGGATCAACTGTCCAAAGTAACGGAGAGGAGGAGGAGATTGGGACCATACTCTGTGTAGAGCGTTGCTGCTGCTTCAGCAGTCTCCTTGGCTATTGAGTACAATCCTGGATGGGTCGCCACTCCGACACAGTATACCAGCATGCTAGCACTCATTTTGCCGACCTCAGAAGGGTGACAGGCCGAGTTAACTCCACCTGGTATTACTTCAACAGCTGAGCGGGATTTGAACTCAGGACCCAAGGAGCCAAAGCCCACCACCCTAACCATTAAGCTAACACCTGGCATAAAGTAACGGAGAGTGTGGTGGAGAAGTGAAGAAGAGAGTGCAGGCAGGATGGAGTGGGTGGAGAAGACTTTCAGGAGTGATTTGTGATTGAAGGGTATCTGCAAGAGTGAAAGGAAAAGTATACAAGATGGTAGTGAGACCAGCTATGTTGTATGGTTTGGAGGCGGTGGCGCTGACAAAAAGACAGGACGCAGAGCTGGAGGTGGCAGAGTTAAAGATGCTGTGATTCTCGTTGGGAGTGACGAGGATGGACAGCATGAGAAATTAGTACTTTAGAGGGACAGCGCAGGTAGGATGGTTTGGAGATAAAGTGAGAGAGGCGAGATTGAGATGGTTTGGACATGTGCACAGGAGGAATGCGGGGTATATCGGGAGAAGGATGCTGAGGATGGAGCCGCCAGGTAGGAGGAGAAGAGGAAGGTCAAAGAGTAGGTTTATGGATGTGGTGAGGCCAGAGCGAAATGGAGACGGATGATCCGCTGTGGCGACCCCGAACGGGAAGAAGAAGAAAAAAAAGAAAAAAATAAAAAAAAAGGAGAAGAAGGAGAAGAAGGAGAAGAAGGAGAAGAAGCAGAAGAAGAAGAAGAAGGAGAAGAAGAAGAAGAAGAAGAAGAAGAAGAAGAAGAAGAAGAAGAAGAAGAAGAAGAAGAAGAAGAAGAAGAAGAAGAAGAAGAAGAAGAAGAAGAAGAAGAAGAAGAAGAAGAAGAAGAAGAAGAAGAAGAAGCTCATAGTCCAAACAAATAAACTTTTATATTTTTACAAAAATCCTCAAAATGTTGCAATAAATGGGGGAAGATAAAAAAATCCAGAATGTGAGAAAAGGGAGAACTGAAACTCACAATGCAAAGTAACGGTATCCCTCCGAGTTTCTCCATTGTATGTAACAATACATGTTAACATGGTCACTTCAGTCACTTTGTGGAGAATCAACGTCGCGTCTCCATTTCTCAGGTTTTGTTCATTCATCATCACTCGATCCTTGTACCAAGAACTTGGTTCAATCTTCCCATTTCTATAGGTGAGGATTGTGGGACCATTTATCCATTCCACCTCCAGCTTGCTCAGATCAATTGGTTCTGAATTATCATCCAAGGTGAAGGTGCAGGGAAGAGATACATCCTCACCATCCACAAATCCCACTTCCCATGGAACCACAACCTTCAACCCACCTGGAACAGGAAGAGAGAGGGAGGGAGAGAGTGAGAGTGACAGCGACAGAGACAGAGACAGAGACAGAGACAGCGACAGAGACAGCGACAGAGACAGTGACAGAGACAGACATAGGCAGAGACAGTAACAGAGACAGACAGAGACAGAGACAGAGACAGACATAGGCAGAGACAGTAACAGAGACAGACAGAGACAGAGACAGAGACAGTGACAGAGACAGACATAGGCAGAGACAGTAACAGAGACAGACAGAGACAGAGACAGAGACAGTGACAGTGACAGAGACAGAGACAGAGACAGAGACAGTGACAGAGACAGACATAGACAGAGACAGTAACAGAGACAGACAGAGACAGAGACAGAGACAGTGACAGTGACAGTGACAGTAACAGAGACAGACATAGACAGACAGTTACAGAGACAGACAGAGACAGAGACAGCGACAGAGACAGCGACAGAGACAGAGACAGTGACAGAGACAGAGACAGTGACAGTGACAGTGACAGTGACAGTGACAGTGACAGTGACAGTGACAGTGACAGAGACAGTGACAGTGACAGTGACAGAGACAGAGACAGAGACAGTGACAGTGACAGTGACAGTGACAGAGACAGAGACAGAGACAGTGACAGAGACAGATACAGTGACAGTGACAGTGACAGAGACAGTGACAGTGACAGAGACAGAGACAGTGACAGTGACAGTGACAGTGACAGTGACAGAGACAGAGACAGAGACAGTGACAGTGACAGTGACAGAGACAGACATAGACAGAGACAGTAACAGAGAGGTTGGAGGGAGAATGAGTTTGATTATTTAAATTATTGAACATTAATCTTGTATTAAACATTAATAAATTAAAATTTATTTTTACGACCTTTCAATCGCCCGAAAATTTCACTTTCAAACAAATCTCACAATCTTCATATAAAATATTGTAATTATATTATAAATACGAGCAACCGTATGGGAACCATCAGGGGGGATTTATGTTATTATCCTTATTCAAATGTGTCGTTCAAAATACCTCTAGAAATACCTGTCGGCACATAATTCAAAACACCTCTACAAATACCTGTCGGCACATAATTCAAAACACCTCTACAAATACCTGTCGGCACATAATTCAAAACACCTCTACAAATACCTGTCGGCACATAATTCAAAACACCTTTTCAAATACCTGTCGGCACATAATTCAAACACCTCTACAAATACCTGTCGGCACATAATTCAAAACACCTCCGTGCACTGGAAAACGTGGGAACAGGAATCCTGCACTAAGATGGAGACTTGTAATACCCTCCCCCACCTGGAGGTGGTGATACACCATACACATTTACATAGAGAATCATTCTCCATCCACCCACATCCTCTCTTACACTGATGAAGGGTGACTGGTCGAAATGTTTGTTCAACATAATTTTTATCCCAAGATTATAAACAAACTCTTGTTCAGTTTGTGAAAAACAAAAATTACTTTTCCATTTTTACCATTAATCACTTGAGTATCTCCTCACTCGATGACAGTTGTTTACTCATTTCCTCTTCTCCCTAATTATCTCTTTGTCGTTAAATATTGTCATGGGTTCAGCACACGCATCGAGCTCATGAGGTGCGTACTGAGAAATGTCGCCACGACGGACCCTGAGGCCCCCGGACCACAGATAACTCCACGGCCCAGAAGGTTGTCAACCAATTCCAGGAAAAGTAGTTACACCAAGCAGGGTCCTTAAGTCCATAGTCGCATTACCGACTTGTTCGTAAAATTTTCTGAGCTGGAGTCCATGGTCTCAGCATTCACCAGTATTTTTCCCACTGGTGGGTGTCCGATGGGGCGAGTGCAGTAATGGGCTGTAGAAAAATCCCCATGTCGTACCGTCTGACAGCCATGGGCACCAATGCCCCTCTCCTCATGGTGCGGGTGCAGCGAGAGAGCTCCCCAGCTCCCTCCCTTGTGTGCAAATGTTCCTTTGTACTGTGCATGTGTTGGAGAAGAGTTCTCCTGTTTTACAAATGTAGGAGTGCAGGGAAGGAAGAATGTGGGAAGGTGATTTGACCGATCCAGAGGATTAATTGTTTAACGGAGACACACGTTCGCCCGTGTTGGTTTTGACGGAGGTTGGTGGTGACTTGAAGACTGAGGAGTACGGAATGGACTGACGGATGAACAGATGGTTGATTATGTAGGAATAACCGAGTGAGTGGGTGGATCGAGTGGTAAGGGAGAGTGACACAGACAGACCAAAGGACGAACCACCAACTGCGGGGTTGAAGAAAAGACCAATGAGATGAAGGAGGGGTTATTGAATTGAGGTTTGGTGAAGCAGATTATTGTCGGGGAGAGGAGATTAAAAGCGGCAAATGGGAAGACATCACATCGGGAATACACAGGTAATCCTCACAATACATTTCCCCCCTCATTCCCCTGGATAAAAGGCAAAGGCCTACCTACCACATAAACTAATGAAATAACTCATTCCGGGGAATTCCTATGTGTCCACGAATGCTCTCCCCTGGGGTACATTTCCAAAACAATAACAATATTTTTCTTCTTTTTCATTCCTTACACAATTCTCCATCCCTCGTTCGCCAGATCCCCTGTGTTCCATTGTTGATGTGTCGACCTTTCACCCCTGTGTTGATCACCCTTCCATGAGTTTTCATGTATGGAGGAACTTTCAACACAGCCCCGCCCCTTCCTTTATGTGCCCAAGGCCATGACCAGAGCCCCCGACCCTCCCTCACACACAAGCATTCACTCGTACAGTTTAGCACTGTACCACACCTGCGAAAAGCGCCGCACCTTCACACGCCATGCCCTGCACATGCATATAAGAATGGAGTAAAAAACGGAGGGAGACTCCACTGGACTGAGGGATGACTGAACGGCCGTGGGTTGAAGGTAAGACCGATGGGGTGAAGGAAGAATTGTTGAAAGGATGTTTGATCAGGTCAGGTATGGGAGCATGTGCCAGAACAGCGCGTCGCTGCGTCCACTTTCCGCCGGTACTTCAGGGGCCTCCGTCTGGCCATCCCCCAGGCAGATGCCAGGCCCATCCCCATCTCCTTGAGATGATGGTCAACCTGCTGCAACCATGAGGCACGTGGTCAGCCCACTGGCCTCCTCCACTCATGAGACTCCCTCGCTGAGAGAATCTGGTGAGCAGGATCAGCATCAGGAAAACGAGCCACATGCCCATACAGCCGCAACTGACGCTCACGGACTATGCAGGTAACAAATCTCATCCGAGTCTCTCTCAGCAATCGCTCGTTGGACACAAAATCCGACCAGCGATAGCCAAGGATTCTCCGAAGACACCTGGTACCAAAGGAATTAAGTCTCCGTCTCAGATCCTTGGTCAGAGTCCAAGTCTCGCACCCATAGAGCAAGACTGGAAGTACCAAGGACCTGAAGACTCGGACTTTCGTCCTCCCGCACAGGTACCGGCAGCGCCACACCCCATGATCCAGTGAATCCATGACTCCCCAGGCCCGACCCAGACGTCTATTGACCTCTGACTCGCAGCCAGCAGAGACATGAATATCACTGCCAAGGTAAGTGAATCTCTCCACGACCTCAACATCCTCACCACAAACAGACACAGACAGGACAGCAGCATCCAAGATGTCACCGAAAGCCTGGATCTTAGTTTTGACCTAAGAAACCAGTAATCCCAGCGGCTCCGACTCCTCATTCAGCACCTCGAGGGCCCCCAAAAGGATGTCTAAAGTCTCCGCAAAGATGACTGCATCATCTGCAAAATCAAGGTCCGAGATCTTGACATTCCCAAACGATGCACCGCAACTTGATCTCTCCGACATCCTCCCTAAAATCCAGTCCATACAAGTGCTGAAAAGTGTGGGGGCAAGTACACATCCCTGACGAACTCCAGTAACAACTGGAAATAAGTCAGAGGTGGTACCACCACACTTCACAGCACTCTCAGAACCAGAGTAGAGTTCAGACATCAGATCGATCAGTTTTGGTGGCACCCCACGAAGACCAAGAATCCTCCAGAGGACATCCCGATTCACTGAATCGAACGCTTTACAGAGATCAACATAGGCTGCAAGCAGCCCCTGCCGAAACTCTCGTCTGCGTTCGGTGAGGACACGAAGGGCAAGGATACGGTGAATCGTTGATCTCTTTGGTGTAAAGCCTGACTGCTCTGGACGCTGGTGCTCAAGCAGATGGTGGCGAACCCTATCAAGAATTATCCGAGCAAAGACCTTGCCCGGCACTGAGAGCAGCGTCACCCCTCGGTAGTTGTTGCAGTCTTGGCGATCACCCTTCCCTTTCCAGAGAGGGACAACAAGGCCCCTCTTCCAGTCAGTTGGGATGATGCCTGTGTTCCAGGCAGAGCACAAAACTGCATGCAACGACACGAGTGCAGCATTTCCACCAGCCTTGAGAAGTTCGGCATGGATGCCACAAATCCCTGGAGCTTTGCCCCGTTTCAACTGGTTCACCGCAGCCCGTGTTTCCACAACCGAAGGTGGACCACAGTTGATGTGTGGGTCAGCAACAGGGATTGTAACACCCTTGACGTCCAACTCGACAGCTGGGGGATCAGCCTGGTACAACCGCTCAAAGTAACCGGCCCAGCGGGCCTTCACTTCAGACACCTCTGTCAACAGCCTACCACTCTCTGCTCGAACTGCAGTGCTCGGAGGGATGGGCATGGATGAACGTAATGCGCGAATTCCCCTGTAAGCGGGACGAGAATCACCTGTCCACAGGTGATGCTCTACCCCCTCACAGATTCCTCGCACATAGGCCTCCTTGTCCACCCTCAGTGCACGTACAGTTTTACGCCTCAGCTCTCTGAACAGCTCAGCTCTGCCATTCAGCCTGGCCCTGCGACTCTGGTCAATGGTATCCAGTGTCCCTTGAGAGACAAAATTCTTCTTTACCCTGCGGTGAGTTCCAAGACATCCACCGGCAACATCAAGGACGGTGGTCTTGAAGGCACTCCACAACTCTTCAGGACCCCCCAAAGCACCCAGACCCCCAAGTGTCCACTCAGCCTGTTCGCAAACTCGTCAGCTACTCTCTCATCCCTGAGCTTGGCAACATCCAGCCTCGGCTGGGATGGTACCATTATCCAGGATTTAAGGTGCAGCTTTAGAGTTGCTACAACAAGCCTGTGGTCTGTATTGAGGAACTGAGCACTCCGGTAGACCCTGCAGTTCTGGATCATCCTCCAACGACCGTCATTGAGGACATGGTCAATCTCCTTTGCCACACTGCCAGCGTTGGAATACCAAGTCCAGCGATGAGCTTGTGGGCGCTGAAACCATGAACCAGCCACCCTAAGTCCATGACTTCTTGCAAAGTCAAGGAACTTAGTGCTATTCTGGTTCATAGTTCCTGACCCATGGGGACCATGTTTGATGAAGGGGAGGTAATGTGCGAATTGAGAAAGGCATAGTAGGGAAATGGTCCGATGGTGTGAAGGAGGAAGGATGGAAAGTACCAGAGTTGGAGGGGAGAGACATTACACTGGAAAAATACAGCCGAGCCAATGCATGTCCACCCGAACAACCTTTGACAAGGGACCAAGGACTATCTACACAAAGACTTATGAAATAAGAAGCGAACATTTCAATATCACGTGGCTGGGGGCAATAAAAGGTTAAGAATGATGAAACAATTTTGCAGTTATAAAATTTAAATGTAGACACGGTGAATTAGTATGCATGATGGGAAGAGTTGTGACGTTGGACAAATTTCTATTTCTAGCCCTCAGATCAAAGGGACGTACGCGGCCATAAGTGTGACAGAAGATGTGATAGAAGACACAGGACAGAATAGCGAATTATATCACAGTGCGATGTCACCGCGCTATAATTATATAACAGTGCGATGTCGCCACGCTGTAATTATATAACAGTGCGATGTCGCCGCGCGATAAAAAAAACGTACGTGCAAAAAAAAAAACCCCCAAAAAACAATGAAGAACGAGAGTTACAATGCTGCGCGTCAACAACTAACGGAACAGGAAGATGATCACTTCCTGCTCAGAAAATCAACTTCCGGCGTCACACAGAAAACGATTCAGCACAAAAATCGTCCCTCTTCCGCATTAACCCCGCTCACAATACACCGGGCAATCTCCGCCCACAATCCACCCGGCACTCTCCGCCCACAATCCACCCGGCAATCTCCGCCCACAATCCACCCGGCAATCTCCGCCCACAATCCACCCGGCAATCTCCGCCCACAATCCACCCGGCACTCTCCGCCCACAATCCACCCGGCAATCTCCGCCCACAATCCACCCGGCAATCTCCGCCCACAATCCACCCGGCAATCTCCGCCCACAATCCACCCGGCAATCTCCGCCCACAATTCACCCGGCAATCTCCGCCCACAATCCACCCGGCAATCTCCGCCCACAATCCACCCGGCAATCTCCGCCCACAATCCACCCGGAAATCTCCGCCCACAATCCACCCGGCAATCTCCGCCCACAATCCACCCGGCAATCTCCTCCCACAATCCACCCGGCAATCTCCACCCATAATCCACCGGGCAATCTCCGCCCACAATCCACCCGGCAATCTCCGCCCACAATCCACCCGGCAATCTCCGCCCACAATCCACCTGGCAATCTCCGCCCACAATCCACCAGGCAATCTCCGCCCACAATCCACCCGGCAATCTCCGCCCACAATCCACCCGGCAATCTCCGCCCACAATCCACCCGGCAATCTCCGCCCACAATCCACCCAGCAATCTCCTCCCACAATCCACCCGGCAATCTCCACCCACAATCCACCCGGCAATCTCCGCCCACAATCCACCCAGCAATCTCCGCCCACAATCCACCCGGCAATCTCCGCCCACAATCCACCCGGCAATCTCCGCCCACAATCCACCCGGCAATCTCCGCCCACAATCCATGCGGCAATCTCCTCCCACAATCCACCCGCAATCTCCGCCCACAATCCACCCGGCAATCTCCGCCCACATCACACCCAACAATAAGTGTGACAGAAGACACAGGACAGAATAGCCAATTATATAACAGCGCGATGTCACCACGCTGTAAAAACTGATCCTCAGGTCACCTACGTGTTCATGTATGCTCTCCCCCGGGGTAAGTTATCCAAAACTGTGACAATATAAAGGAAAAATTCCTGACCCAACTATAAACTGCACGATTTGTATTTCACAGGCGTGGTGTTAAATAACAAAGTGACGTCACTGAGATGGACGTTCCGCTGGTTATCCCATTTGCTAGAAGTAGCTGGTGGACATCGAACATCCCTTGGTATATTTGGCAAAGATGGATAAGTTGGTGCTAACCTTCTCAGGATTTATCAGAAATTCCTGCCCGAACTTACAGGGGGCACTGCATCAGCTACACAACAGCAATCTTGAGCAGTCATGCAAACCAGCAGCAACACGCTGCACACGAGTTGTGACAAAGATCGAGGGGATGTGGGATAAATATTGTTTTCTTCATTTCAATAAAATGTTGCGATAGACCCAAGACCCCGACAGATGAAACGGAACTACCTTGGGTGAAGAAATCCATCTGGAGCTTTCCAGTGGGAAAATGATCATTTATCATTTCTTGGAGTGCCACTGAAGCTGTGCCCCTCCACCAGTACAATGGTACTCCTTTCACGAACCTCAGAAGGATGACAGGCTCAGTCAAACGCACCTGGTGTCGATTCAGCAGACAACAGGGCTTGAACTCAGGACCCCGGGATCCCAAGCCAACCACTCTAACCACAAAGCCAACACCAGGCTTAATTGTTCACCTGATAAGGATGAGCTGCAACAATCCTACAATTTTAAGGTAGTAGGTTGTAGACAGCAACCGCCCAGGGTGGTACGACCGTTCTGATTTGGGAGCGTTAAAGTGGTGCCTGAAACCATCTTATACTCTCCGTGTCAGCATTGCTGGTCTTACTTTCTGTCTCACTCAAACTATAGTTACCGGGCTTGCCTTAATCTCTCTTTCTTGCAAACAGACATTTACTTTTCATCATACATTTCTCTTACTCACTCATTTTCCCTCCTCACTTTATTCTCTCTTTTCTTTCCGTTCTATTCATGCAGTTCTTTTATTTTAGGCTTGGCCTCGATGAGGACTATTCAGTCCGTGACTGTAACCTTCAACATAAAAAAATCTACATTCATGAACATTTCATAGGAAGAGTGTATCTGCGGTTTGTTCCACAATCAAACTCTTCCTTCACTTTCCAAGGAAACTTCACATCTTACTGGAAATAAACATGATAATGATGATGGAGAGAAGATATTTTCTCATCAAATCAGGTTTGTAAAGGTGAACAGTAAACTTAAATTTGAACAAGATTTAACAAGACACATCACGATACATTATATCTGAATCAAAGTACTTCAACTACCGACGTAATAATGTCGTAATTTACAAAACATTACACAACACTAAGAATAAAGTTTGAAAAGAATATTTTTTCTAAAAATCCTAAGGCCCATGGAAGAGCTGTTACACACCAATCATGTACTCTCATGCAGACAGAAATGGCAGACAACACATGACTTGACTTCGGACAAACACGACCATTGACCATTGACCGTGAGGGAATGAACTGCCCTGAACACACTGAGTGCCGGTGGAGTCATCTAATGGCGGTGATTTCCTTTCTGCAGTCAGTGGGGAACCTTCAGGGAGAAATTCCCCTCATTGGATGACAACTCACAGAATTTATCTGTGATCTATCCTCTAAATGCTGAACATCAAGTGAGGAAGCATCACGTGCCATTATAAATCTTTGGTTTGACTCGGTTGGGGTTCGATCCACTGAACTCCCGGACTCGGAGTGGGCGATCTAACCATTACACCACTGAGTCAGGTAAGTTCTCCATTATTGGAGTAAAAATGTTTTGTTTTTTCATCAGGGAACCGAGAATAACGGTTTTGAAGAGGAAACGTAATCACAAAAGGTTCTCTTTAAAAATAATAATAAGAAGAAGAATAATAAGAAGAAGAAAACAAATTGTGGAATTCCTTGCACCAACGCACATCCGATGGGCCGGTTAGGTTAAGAACATTCCTTATTGTCTCGTAAACCTTTATATTCCCTCGAAGTTATACCCTCATGACCCTATTGATGCATCCAAACCAATATCTCACCTCTTGGGTTTATCATTCATGATCCCTAAAGTTAAAATTTTTGACTTGGAAAGAAAAAGGATCATTGGGATCAAATCAAACCTTTCCACCATCCTGGGTGAAGAGGATAATTAAATTAACATTCATGATGATTCAACAACTTCAGGACTCACCTGTGGAGGTGAAAAATAAATTGAGCAAGAGGATCACGAGAACATCTCGAATCAGCTTGAACATCCCGAATCAGCTTGAACATCTCCATCACATTCTGTTTGTGGTTTCTGATCTCTCACAAAACATCACGAGATCTGGTGATGTTCTCAAAAAGAAGAGATCTGAAAAATATTCAAAACACAAGTTAGTAAATCACAAATACACAAAACAAGCCGGTAGGCGGCGATGGGTCGCCGAGCACGGAAACTATAAGATATAGAGCAAAATGGATGTCATATAGCGGATAGGGAATCACCTTAAGATTATGCATATCAAATCTCATCCAGTTCCATCTACTGATAACAACTCGGTATCCATTTGAATGAAAAGTACAGAAAATGCGGTTTGAAATCGGAAATCCCCGAAGTTCGAGGGGGTGCTGTGGGTGAACAAAGATCTAAATAGAAAATCAAGCTCTATCTTTTGTGCACGATGTATTTCAGACGATTAGTGTGAATTTTCATGACCATCCGACCATAACCCTAGGAGGAGTAGCATTTGGCGCGAAGGCACCTCCAGCTCTCGCATATTATCGATTTTTGCACAATTGACCTTTGACCCCTGACTAAAGCGAAATCGGTCAATATGTCCTGATGCAAAGTTGTAGTACTCATTGAGTACCATGAACCTGCAAAGTTTCATTTGTATCGATGCAATCACCTGGTCGCTAGGGGACCTTCAATTTTCGTCAATTTTCGTGCATGCCCGAATTGTAGGGGGCGCTGCGGGTAAAGTATTCCATATATCACAAAAACCGGAATATATTTGATAGAGCATCACCTGTAGATCATTCGTGCCAAATTTCATAACCCTACGTGGGATAATGGCTTTCGGAATTGATTTCGCGTGAACGGTACCGATTTTGAAGGTTTTTCAGTTGTTGCTAGGGAACCAAAGCGTCCTTAACAACCATCACAATTTTCACAATTCATTCGTATCGATGCATCACAACCATCACATCACTCCTCTTCCTTAACAGTGTGGACCGAAAATATATGGGGACTTTGCTCAAACCTGGCAGATCCTTCCATACAGGTTGACACTGACAAAGCAGACATAATCTGCTTATCAGAAATCTTACTCCTTCAAGACATCTCTGACTCCCTCGTGTCTCTCCTGGTTACTCCCTCCTCCAGTATGACAAACCTGAGCCTAATCCTGGCGGCAGAGTTTCTCTCTTCATCAAAGACTATTCCTCACTCAACATGCACTGCCCTCTCTCCCCCACACCCACAAGAATACCTCTGGCTACGGCTTCCCTCCAATCCCATCTCATGTTTATATGTGTGTGGTATCGTCCACAAAAAAGTGATGACTCCATTTACACCTTACTCAACAAAAACATGGACCAACTTCTACCCTCTCATCCCTCATCTTGCTTTCTTCCTCATATGTAGTGACGTCAATTGCCATCATGCCAGTTGGCTGGGTGTGGGTACCTCTCACATGCCATGGCACTTCAGCAAAAGACTTCTGTGACTCATTGAGACCACCACAATCGCTCAACTTCCCGAGCTGGATCTTGACCAATGGTACTCCATCTCTTCTGGATCTGATTTTGACAAATTTCCCTGAAAATGTCTGCTGTTCTTTCTCCGCTCCAATCGGTTCATCTTACCATGTGCTTGTCAAAGTAGACATCTCTGTGGCTGTTATTAGAAAACCACCTCATTGCCATCAATTCTGACATTTCACTCAGGCTGACTGGCAGGGTCTTCAAGAAGCCATTAAACTTCTAGAGTGGTCTCCCATCTCTACTTCCTCCGACATCAACTCGTCCTGGGAATTATTTCAAAGAAACTTGCTCTCTTCTGTGCACAGATTTATCCCATCTTGTCTTCAGTTGTCCTACCCATCCTCCCTCCCATGGTACACTGAAGCTTGTGGTGAGGCAATTGTCCTGAAACAACTTGACTTTGCCTCATGGAAGGCAAATCCAACTGAAGGCAGTCTACGTTCCTTCCACAAAGCCCTGAACAAGTGTGTGTATACCCTCAGGAGAGCCAGAAAACAACATCTTTCAAGTCTCAAGTCTGAACTCTCAAACCTGTCTCCCTCCTCCAAATCTTGGAGGGATCCAGTGGCATCCCCTCCCTTACCTCAAATGGCTCCACCATGTGAAAAGGCTGAATGCCTAAACTCCATGTTTGCTTCAAAATCTTGTGTCCGAAACCCATCACTTTCTGTACCCACCTTACCCAGTCAAAGCCAGCTGTGCCTGGACTCTGTGTACTTTTCTCATGACAAGGTGGAGAGCTTGCTGTCAAACCTCGACTCAGATTCTGCAACTGGTCCAGAAGGCCATTTCTATGGTATCCAAGGCCATCTCCACTCACGGCTCGTAGACTTCTTTTCCTGTCGTAACCAACGTGTGGCCCTTAATGGAGTTCTCTCATCCCCTCTTCCTGTCCAGGCTGGAGTTCTTCAAGGTGGTGTGCTGGGTTCTGTTCTTTTTCTGGTTTTCATCAATGATCTCTCCGACTCTCTGGAAAATCCTCTTCATCTCTTTGCTGATGACTCCACCCTTTGCCATACCATCTGTTATCCCTCAAATTAGCAAGCAGCAACCTCTTTACTCTCTGCAGATCTTTATAAAACAACAATCTGGTCCAACATGTGGAACATGCCTTTCAATCCTGACAAATTTTATACTCTCACTTTGCCTCTGAAAGGACCATCTGGACCCCCACCCCACACATTCTATTTTTTCAATAATCCTCTTGAAGAAGTCCTTTATTTCAAGATTCTGGGTCTCACGATGTGTCATGATCTTTCCTGGGAATGCCAGTTGCCGACTGGGCATGTTCTATTGTGCAAAGTCCTTCCTTGGCACACCTGAACTCCTAACCACATACAAAGTTTTCATCCACAGCCTGATGGAGTACTGCTCTCCTCTCTGGATTGGTGCTCCCACCTCTCACCTTTCTTGGCTTCACGTTGTTGTAACCGAAGCATTGAGGATCATTGGTGTCTCCCGTAATGTGGCTTAGTCTTTGGGTCTCTCACTCTCTCACCGCAGGCAGGTCGGTGGTCTGTCTGTCTTCTACCATCTCCTCTCTGGCCTCGCCCCCCCCCCCCCCCGCTCTGTGTGAGATATGTCTCCACCATATTTATGCAGGGCACTTCAGGTCTGCCAGCAACCCCCTTCTGGTAAAACTACCAAAATCAAGAATCACTGCTCACCTTCGCCCTTTCATTCTCCTTTTTTCCCCAACTTTGGAACAAACTCCCACACTCTCTTCCATCCCACTCTTCCCCCCACATCTTTTGTTCACCACCATCTCTTGAACAGCTGTTCATCCATCTCTTGTCTTTCCCTATCCAAAACCACGATCTTTTCTACCCCCACTAATCCACCCCAAACCCACCTCTTTCAAATTCACTGCTTTTCTTCCTGAAAGTCCCTCGAGTGTCCATCTTGTTTACCCTGTGTTCCCCACCCCATCGCTCTCCCTTCCACAGATATCCTCATGTCTGTTCCACACTGTTTTTTCCTTCCCTCCCCTTCCCCTGTTGTTGCCTGCTCCTTGTTGTGTGTTCTGTGTGTTAGCTCTCAGACGAGCCTCGACAGTTTATCCAAACAAAAACAAAAAAGAAACGCACAAAACACACCACACCACAAAACATACCACACCACAAAACATATCACACCACAAAAATACACCACGTGCACACAAACAAGTTGTGTCGAGGGTGTGTAAATCTCTGATTACTCTTTCTCGTTGTTTTTATGAAACATTTACATTTAAAAATCATCAACTTCATAAAACTTATAACAGAGACAAAGAGAAAAAACGGAACAGTTAAACCGTTATAGTTAGTGGGGAATTGTAGAGGAAACCACAAAGACCTCGTTCGGGGAAAACAGCCGTGAAAACAAAGATAAGCATCTGTGTGTGCAAAGATAAAACAAAGATAAGCATGTGTGTGCAAAGATAAAACAAAGATAAGCATGTCCAAAGCGAGTGGAAAGTTTCATAAATTTCTCGATATAATTATCGAAACTAATAAATGTTAACGTGTATCAGCATGTCAGTGTGTCTCCTCCATAAGTACAAAACTCTAAAACCGAGCAGCCTGGAACTTTGCATGCAAACTAATAAAAGTCCAAGGAAGTGCATGACTGAAAAATCGCGTTTGGGTTAATTAACACAACCCTTTTGGAGATAATGAACGGCCTTTTAAAATTATTTACTTGATCAGTGATCACACGCATCCTTGGCCACCTTGCTCTCCCTCGAGGGGCATCCTCGCTGCCTCACCACTTCCGGCGCTCTCTGCACCCTCACCATTGCCTGCGCTCTCTGCACCCTCACCACTGCCTGCGCTCTCTGCACCCTCACCACTGCCTGCGCTCTCTGCACCCTCACCACTGCCTGCACTCTCTGCACCCTCAACACTGCCTGCGCTCTCTGCACTCTCACCACTGCCTGCACTCTCTGCACCCTCACCACTGCCTGCACCCTCTGCACCCTCACCACTGCCTGCGCTCTCTGCACTCTCACCACCGTTTGCTTCCGCTGCAACCTCACCACCGTTTGCTCCTGCTGCACCCTCACCACTTCCAAATATCCTCAACAACCTCACTCTACAACAATAACGAACTATTATCGACAAATTTCTCACATTTTGCTACTTGCTGCAACTTATTGATCCGTTCCTTTAACCTGATAATAACCATCCTCAAGTGAGCTATTTCCTCACACTTTCTGCAACATTAAGAACCCTCTGCTTCTCCTATTGTTGATATCACCCACATTGAGCATCAATCACATTTTAAGAACTCCTCTTCCTTTCCCCTTTGGTCTCTATTTATGCCCAATTATCCCCATACTCCAAGACCCCAACTGATTTAAACGCGAAACACAACACGAGGTCTCCCCTGCTTCTTTCAATGAACCAACACAAATATCTGCTAAAACTGTTATGAACACAACTACAGCTTTATACACAATCCCACATTCTCCTGACACAAATCACGATAACAAAACACACAAAAAACACTTGTTTTGTTCTGGTCGAGCTTGCACAGCCTCATGTGAACAATAGGAAGTGACATCCTCACAATAACAATGTATTTGATGTTGGCCAGTAAAGCGTGCTGATTGTTTTGCTGATGGACGGGTAAGCAATACATTGACTGATAAAGTTTGGACTTGTTGGTCAAAAGGTCCAGAAGTACATTTGGGAATTATTTTGGGAAAGTTAAAGACAGTTCTAAAGCTACATGCTCACGTTTTACTAAAGACATTGCTCATCAGTGTGTGGGGGAAAAATTCATATTAATGTATTTTAAATTGTAACAAATGGAGTTTCAGAAATGTAACTTTTATGCTGCAAATTGAATTGGCTGTCATTTCTGGCCAAAAGACTTTTGCCCTAAATGATAAGAAATGTGTTGTTCTGGGTCAGAGTGACCGAGCTGATAAATGAACCTTTGCTTAGAAAATGTACGAAGTGGCTTTTTGTCTAGAGGACACGTCTACAGTTTGGGTGAATATCCCCCAACCTCTCTCTCATGGAAGTATAAATATTTTGAAAGGCACATTGTTCTCAGGACGAGTACGTGAGGAAGTATAGTTTCTCAGTGGCTCGTACTCCTTGGAACTGACCAAGTACCAAGTTAGAATATAACTCTCTGATGTAATGTAGAAGTGAATTGAATCGGGTTGGTCTAACTCTTAACTAAAGTAAGAATAAATGAAATAGAACCAAATAATATTGCAAACAAATGGGGATTTTTAAGTTCATTGTACAAGGGTGAGAAGTGTATGGTGTATAATTAGGAAATAAATTGTTTCACAAGGAAGGACTTGTGTGGACATCAGTTTTATCAGTGTCGATAAGGTTAAACTGTAGGGTTTTATAATCAAATCGGACAAACGTTAAACTCTGTCTGAAGTCAAATAGGATTCCACAATCGACCAGTTAGAATCCTTCAGGAGGACAACGATCACAAGGTGGGTTTAAAAAATCCACATCAGTTGGCGCCGAGACTCGGATTCGAACCGACGTTGGTGCGGTGCTCGTGACCAGAGGTGCTTAATCTGCCGGAGGCAGTGCCTGGAGGAATGACAAGTGCTTGAGCGAAGGTAAGGGAGAGCGCTCTCAGCAGGTAACACATTTCGAACAAAGAAAAGTTCATTGTCAGATAATTTTATTGAGAGAAAGAAGAGGATCCGGCGGAGGGAGTCCGTTTTAAAGTAAACGATAAGTACTGTAGTTGTTTTAGAAAAGTGCTGGAGAAGAAGAGGAGTCAGATGACAAGAAGAGGCTCGTTAAGGAGCCAGACGCGTAATTAAATGGGCATGATGAAGCGACATGCCACATGTTTGTATTGATACGGACCGGCTATGAGAGAGATGGCCGAGGACACGGCTGAGACGCCGAGATAGGGTTAAAATAGATAAATATTATAAGTTACCTGTTTGTAAGAGTTTTAAGAGTTACTTTTTGTTCATTGAACTCACTGGAAGTTTGTTGACAGTGAGGTTGTTATATTATATTGTGTGGAGGTTTTACGGATTTGTAAATGCAATGATTTGCACGAAACGTTTTGTGGAGTGCAGGAGATGATTAACCAGCTGGGAGCGTGGTTGGTGATTTGCATTGAGATGCATGTGTTCCTGAGAGTAAAAAAATGAAACTTGTGCGAGTCCAATATTCACTGCAATGAAACGTGTTCTGTTGGGATTTTGACGATATTTTAACTCGTGCTGAGTCGATCTGTGGGGGGTGGCCTCTCTTTACACTGAGTCTTTGTTCCAGCCTTTGCTTTAGGTGTGAAATTCAATTCATATGCAGATTCAAGAGGATGAGATAGAAATGTGATAGGTATTTGTCACGTGATCACACGCGAGTCTATGAGATGCAATGCTGTCTAGTGTATGTGTTGAAGCCATGACAGAGTAATGCAAACTGTGGGTTTTGCCTGTCAGAGTTTTTTTTCCTTTTTCTTCCCACTGGATGTGGAGAGAACTTCCTGTTCCTTGTTCCTTGGTGTTTGTGGCGCACCCTCTGGACTGAATCTGTTTAAAGTGAAGTCCATTTAGGAAAAAGTGTTGAAGTTTTATTTTACAACCATCGGGATTTTGAATAAATTGTGAAATAACAATTGTGAATGTGGATATACTGTCTGTGATTTAAATGTAGAAACGTGATTTGGAATGATTTTAATGATTTGATGATGTTTAGCACGTGGGGAAATTCACAGATAATAGATGATTCCCTCAGATGGACGTTGAAATATTGTTTTATTCGTCTGCGAATGTTGAGGTTACCTGAACTTGTGCTGGGAAGGCAATGGCAAACAACCCAGTGTAACCATTTGATCGATTCAGTCAAGGTAAATTCATGATTTAATTGAATAGATGCTGTAGATTAAATTTTTCATTTATGGATTTTAAAAGGAAATATTTTGTTTTGACCAAAAAGTTGTTTAAGAGAGTTTGGATGTTTATTAGTCTGAAGTTTAAGATGCTTTTCCAAGACTGGGATAAAGATTGTGGAGGGTGAAGCTGCATGTGTAGACAGAGTGTTTGAGCTGCAATATAAATGATATTCGCCTGATAACAGATTTGACAAGTGATTTGACAATTTTTGTACAACTGTTTAAAATGATTTATTTGTTTTGATAAAAGAAAATGGATTCGTAATTGAGAAGGTCGGAGGAAGTGATAGATGGTTTGTGGATGTGAGTTGGAAAAATGGCAGCATGTTTGCTGTTTTGGTGAGAGAGAAGTGGACAGATGGAGAAATGTCAGAGATTTAAAATGTCGATGGAAATAGCAAATGAGATGGATGTTTTGAGTATACGTACAACTGGGATTTCTGTATATTTTAGCATGTTGTTTTGGGAAATAACAAGGAAAGGGATTAAAATATTGATATGACATATAATGCAAGTTAAATGCTTCCATAACAATCTTTGTTAGTCTTGTAGAACTACATGTGCCCATGACGTTTATTGATTGGTGTTTACTTGATGCTTTGTTTGTTTCGGAGTGTTGAAAGCAGTCTTTGAAGCAATGTACGATTTCATCTAAATGAACTTTGGAATGAAATTCCACACAAAGATTGGACGATGGGAGAACCCAGATTTGGGTGATTGAGCATTCAACACATGATTATGCCTCCCCTTCCTGAGGAGATAAGATGGAGCAATGTGGGAAAAGAAAGAAAAAACCCACTGAGGTGAAGGTTGAGCAAAGTCTTAACGTCGGCGTTGTGTGGTGCCTGCGTGGAGGAATGTTCTCAGCCACACTCTCGATTGCCGCTCTGCAAATACATCGTGAACTTGCTGTGGTCACTTCAATGTACGACAGGCCTGGAGTTCCACACTGCGCTCCTTCAACCCAGTGTCCGGCCCAAACTTGTACTTGCCCACATCTACCTTCTCCTCAGCTCAAGGAGTGCTTCGATTGTGTTTCCCGTTGGGTGCCACTCTATCCACACCCTGACCTGTTTATCTTCTGACTTCGGGTAGCATGTTTCCAATGTGTGACACATGCTGATGAACAGGCCATAAATTAAATGGAAACACACTCATTTTCTGATATGAACACTCGCTGCCATTGTTGATTGAACTTGAATAATGGAAATCTTTTCTCCTTCAGGAGTGGGACATGGTAATCATGTGTAAGAAAAATTATTCAAATTTTCCTTAAAAAAAAAAAACGGGGGAGTGTGGGGGAAAATTTTATATTAATGTATTTTAAATTGTAACAAATGGAGTTTCAGAAATGTAACTTTTATGCTGCAAATTGAATTGGCTGTCATTTCTGGCCAAAAGACTTTTGCCCTAAATGATAAGAAATGTGTTGTTCTGGAGCAGAGTGACCGAGCTGATAAATGAACCTTTGCTTAGAAAATGTACGAAGTGGCTTTTTGTCTAGAGGACACGTCTACAGTTTGGGTGAATATCCCCCAACCTCTCTCTCATGGAAGTATAAATATTTTGAAAGGCACATTGTTCTCAGGACGAGCATGTGAGGAAGTATAGTTTCTCAGTGGCTTGTACTCCTTGGAACTGACCAAGTACCAAGTTAGAATATAACTCTCTGATGTAATGTAGAAGTGAATTGAATCGGGTTGGTCTAACTGTTAACTAAAGTAAGAATAAATGAAATAGAACCAAATAATATTGCAAACAAATGGGGATTTTTAAGTTCATTGTACAAGGGTGAGAAGTGTATGGTGTATAATTAGGAAATAAATTGTTTCACAAGGGAGGACTTGTGTGGACATCAGTTTTATCAGTGTCGATAGGGTTAAACTGTAGGGTTTTATAATCAAATCGGACAAACGTTAAACTCTGTCTGAAGTCAAATAGGATTCCACAATCGACCAGTTAGAATCCTTCATGAGGACAACGATCACAACAAAATGGGTTTAAAAAATCCACGACAAGTGTAATACTCCCAATATGCTCAATCATTTGAAAACCAAACAAGAGAGAGAGAGAGAGAGAGGAAAGAGAGAGAGAGAGAGAGAGAGAGAGAGAGAGAGAGAGAGAGAGAGAGAGAGAGAGAGAGAGAGAGAGAGAGAGAGAGAGACACAGAGAGAGAGAGAGACAGAGAGAGAGAGAGAGAGAGAGAGTGAGAGAGAGAGAGAGAGAGAGAGAGAGAGAGAGAGAGAGAGAGAGAGAGAGAGAGAGAGAGAGAGAGAGAGAGAGCGAGAGAGAGGGAGAGAGAGAGAGAGAGAGAGAGAGAGAGAGAGAGAGAGAGAGTGAGAGAGAGAGAGAGAGAGAGAGAGAGAGAGAGAGAGAGAGAGAGAGAGAGAGAGAGAGAGAGAGAGAGAGAGAGAGAGAGAGAGAGAGAGAGAGAGAGAGAGAGACAGAGAGAGTACCAACTAGTGACGGTTGAGAATGTGGATTCAAAGGAACCGAAGGATGAGAATGAATAAAAAATGTTTTCAGTTGTTACAAAGCAATGAATCCCATATTACAGCAGGATAGCCGAGAGGAACGCTCGTTCGCCCTAAGTTGTCCTCGCCTGTGTTTGAATCCCGACCCAACAATAAACTGTCATCCTGGTGTTTCACAGGGAAAGTGATTCATCAATGTGCGTGTCGTCTCTCTGATGGACGTTAAACTGGGTGCCACATCTGCCGGAATTTCTCCCCCTTCTCTCTCTCTTCATTCCCCCTTCTCTCACCCTAAACCTCCCTCACCCTCCAACTCCCTCACTCACTCCCTCTCTCACTTCCACCCCTCTCACCCCTCTCTTACTCTTCCCACCCCTCTCCCCTCTTTCTTCTCCCCCACCCCCTCTCCCTCTTTCTCTCCCCTCCTCACCCCCTCTCCCCTCTTTCTGTCTCCCTCCCCCACCCCTCTCACTCTCCCCACCCCTCTCCCCTCTTTCTCTCCTCCTCCCCTGCCCCTCTCTCAGTATTCCCATCTTCGGTGCGACGGATGGTGTTTACTGGTAACGATACAAATTGCGAGTCACAAGATTCGATTTCCTGAAAAGTTCTTCACATATAAACACGAGTAAATCACACGAATAATTAACAACGTGGAATCGGTTTGCATTCTTCAGCCTACAAAGGGAATAGTATTTAAATAAGTATAATGAAGTTCGAGAAATAAAACCTTAACAAGTACTCACCGTTATTGAGCAGAGCTGGAGTGAGATGACTGAGTTTCGGGGTTTAGGTTGGTGGATTCAGATTAGGGAAGTGTACACTTACTTCCTTCCTTCCTCAAGTGGGAGCCATTTCTGAGAAGTCCTTGTATCTATCCAGTGCAGCCTGTGGCTGCTGTTTGAGTGTATGTGTGGGTTATTACTGTTTGAGTGTCGGTGTGGGTTATTGATGTTTGAGTGTATGTGTGGGTTATTACTGTTTGAGTGTCAGTGTGGGTTATTGATGTTTGAGTGTCGGTGTGGGTTATTACTGTTTGAGTGTCGGTGTGGGTTATTACTGTTTGAGTGTCGGTGTGGGTTATTACTGTTTGAGTGTCGGTGTGGGTTATTACTGTATGAGTGTGTGTGTGGGTTATTACTGTTTGAGTGTCGGTGTGGGTTATTACTGTTTGAGTGTCGGTGTGGGTTATTACTGTTTGAGTGTCAGTGTGGGTTATTACTGTTTGAGTGTCGGTGTGGGTTATTACTGTATGAGTGTGTGTGTGGGTTATTACTGTTTGAGTGTCGGTGTGGGTTATTACTGTTTGAGTGTCGGTGTGGGTTATTTGATGTTTGAGTGTTGGTGTTGGCTTTTACTCTTTGAGTGTCGGTGTGGGTTATTGATGTTTGATTGTCTGTGTAGGTTATTGATGTTTGAGTGTCAGTGTGGGTTATTGATGTTTGAGTGTCAGTGTGGGTTATTGATGTTTGAGTGTTGGTGTTGGCTTTTACTCTTTGAGTGTCAGTGTGGGTTATTACTGTTTGAGTGTCGGTGTGGGTTATTACTGTTTGAGTGTCGGTGTGGGTTATTGATGTTTGAGTGTCTGTGTAGGTTTTTGATGTTTGAATGTTGGTGTTGGCTTTTACTGTTTGGGTGTCGGTGTGGGTTGTTGCTGTTTGAGTGTCGGTGTGGGTTATTGTTGTTTGAGTGTCGGTGTGGGTAGAAGTGGTGTTAGGGGCATGCAATTGCTCGGCACCCAGAGAGAACAAGAGACCCCCAGATAACAGGGACACACGATCTTTCGAGACAGGGCCCCCGAGGGTGTGTCTCACTTTGCCAGCAAAATACAAGAACTCGAGTGGTGATAAACACAACACAAAGGGAATGCTCCATCTCAAGCAAGGAAAGCACTGTCACGTAATTGGGTCAATATTTGGTAACGGACTTTTCATAAAAGCCAATGCTGCTTTACAAACCATGAATTTTTCGGTAATTTGGGGTTACATTTGCAAAATTAGGTGTTAGTTGTTGTGCCTGCATCAAGGAACACATTTCAGAAATAAACCTTTTTGATTTTTTACAGTTTTCTCACGAAGTGGTTTGTGGCAATGTCATCTACGTCACAACAGAGAAGTCGGTCTTCTCAGGTTCCAAGTTGCAAACTAATTATCTACTTTGAGATTAAATCACAGGGAAATGATTACATATGTTTCATTTAAGGAAATGCAAAGTAAAAATTAATCCTATCAATTTAAGATTGGTTTCTGCAGCCACACTGAATAGGCACCACTGCTATTGGCCTGATAGCACATTAAAATGAAAGCTTTCAATCATGACTGTGATAAAAGAAAGGACTATCAGAGATTGACCTTCACCGAGTTAAAAGCGTATGACTTGTTGTTTCTTCTGACTTCACCTTGTTCGATATAAACCACTCGTAATTAATATATTTATTGAAATATCGGCAGTGACATAGATGACATGCCGTGATGGAGGTGACGGATTGTGACGTAGATGACGATTATTATGCAATCATATAGACAAACAAAGATCAGGGAGCCATTTTGTATATATATATTTAATTACCACGTGTACTCGTGACAGAAAACATCATCAGGAGCCGTTTAATGAAACATTTTCAGAGGTCTAATTGATCGCATATAGCTTCCCAGTAGAGCCTCTCTCTGCACATGGCGACCTCCCACACTGCTTGGCTCGGGGATGAGTGTAACTATCTTGTCGTACTCGTACCAGATCCGATCCTCCCTCATTGGCCAGAAAAACCGGTTATTCCCGATTTTAGACATCGAACTTACTTCCACTGCATCATCGTCAAAATCAACGATTTTACTAGGATACGGTGCGGGTTTTTTTTAACCAGGATACGGGGCCCCATCGTCGGACACAACACACCATTTTCCAAGGAGGTTGTCGTGTGGTGTTACCGACTGGAGAAGACATGTCTGGTCTGGACTGTCGACTGTCTGTGTTTCAGTGAACGCCTTTCTGGACATACGCAGGTCTTCTGGTTTTTTCGCCAGCCTCTCCTTATTTGTCGCTGTTCTCTTAGACTTGGAGTATGATCTGCCACAGGGACATAACGATTCCTCTGCCTCAAACGCTTTTTCTGCAGAAAAGCTTCTTTTGATGCCCCACCCATCTTCTTCCTTTCCCTGTATATCGCTTAGCCCTTTCTGCAGCGGAGAGCGCCATGCCTGAAAATGAACGGCACGTATATAATAGTCAAAAAGGAAAATGAATTTACTTTAATCAAATCAATCCATACGATAAATGCCTTTAGTCTCGTGTTACTAAAATTGTATTAAAATTGTTACGGTTGTGGAAATTCGCAGACACCATAAAGGATATCCCCAAGATCAGTTATATCGCTAAGTGTGTGTTCAGATAGATTTCCCCACCGTTGTTTAATAGGTTTTATTCGTGTAATCAGGGCTGTGATCTTTGAGTTATCCGTTATTCTTTGCTATCGTTATTTTGGACCAACCACACCACCAACCACCTTTTCCACAAGCGCCCAACCACAGCAGCCTCACGACCACCACACAACACCAACCACGCCAACATTACAACAACCACGATCACCTCAATCACCAACCACACCACCAACCACCTTTTCCACAAGCGCCCAACCACGCCATCATTAAAACAACCACGATCACCTCAACCACCAACCACACCACCAATCACCATCTCCACAACCATGCTACAACCCTCTCCGCATCAAAAACCATCTCTGCCATGGAGAAAGAAGAAGGCGTTCCGATAACGCACGGATTTTTCGTCTTACTTTCCCGCGCTTCGGGACGGGGAAGGGGCGAGTGGCGGACGAATAAAGAAGAGCGACTGAAATGACTGCTACGAAAAACCCCGACCCACGAGGAAAACGCCCCCCCTTCTGGAAGTTTCCCGCAGGAGCTGGAAGGAGGGCGGGGCGGGAAGCCAAGGGGGATAAAAGCCTGCGCTGAAAGAGCGAAGGCGGCTGTCGAGCTGTCTTGGTCTATGGGTTGGTTGTTGGTCGGGTCGGTGGAGGTCTCGGTCTGGGTGGAGCAGCGAGTCGGTGGAGGTCTCGGTCTGGGTGGAGCAGCGAGTCGGTGGAGGTCTCGGAAGTGTGGAGTTGTGGGCAGCCGCGTTCGAGCCGGGAGTCCCCGCAGTCGGTGAGGAGCTTGAGAGGGTCCACCGAGGATCGCCAAACCAAGTCACCACGAGGGTGAAGATAACCTGCGGCGGCCTCTTGGAGTTCCTTCGGGTCAACCAAGCTCCTTGAACATGAAGGCCTACGGGTCCAGTCTGACTCCCTTGCCTTTGAGGGGGTCTTTCTTTGCTTTTATTTGTGTGGATGTTGTGGGGCCATGTCCTGCAAGTAGAACTGTGTAAGTGCTTCTAAATAATAATAATAATAATAATAATAATAATAATAATAATAATAATAATAGACGGTTGTAGTTCTTCTTGTCGTGCTTTTCTTTGCCTTGCATAAATGTATACGTGCATGCCTGCATACGTGCTATTATAAATAAATGTCCTTGTGTGAATGTTAAACCGTTCGTTGTGTCCTCTTTCCACATCGAACCGCCGTATTGTTCTCGGAATAATAGCGGGCTTTTTAATAGCCGCTAAAAGAATTGGGTCCAGCGAGGTCTCGCGATAATAGACCGCTCGGTTATCCCAGAATGGAATGAACCGCTTAAGCGGTTCGTGTCCGAGCAGGCCCCGCTGAGGTACGGTCTCTCGGTAGGCTGCCCACGCGAATACTTAGGTATATCGATTAATTCGGCGATTGACCCTGTCGCGCGCGGGTAGCACATTGACTACGCCGTGGTGTGCACATTGAAGCACACCCGTGACTGGTTTTCGGCATTGTTCCGGAAAGTCGCGACTGAATTGTCCGTCCGGTGGGCGAGGCGGCCGTCATTGGCTAAAGCGGCTGTCCACACACTGGGCGGGCAGAAGATTCGTAACACGGAGAGCGCCATGCCTGAAAATGAATGGCACGTATATAATAGTCAAAAAGGAAAATGAATTTACTTTGATCAAATCAATCCATACGATAAATACCTTTAGTCTCGTGTTACTAAAATTGTATTAATATATTTACGATTTATAGAGGTATGTTCGTATGGCTGCAACAGATTTCCAGGAATATTTAATAACGCATTTTCCAAGTGTAAAGAGCGACTTCATCATACAAAACTCATCTACGTAACAAACACATCATCTCCGTCACGGGAAATGTCACCTCCGTCATGCAAATATGTGACGTAGATGACCGTGACATAGATGACGCGCGAAGTGTGTCAAAGGCTAATTTAGGCTTATACACTATTTTGAATCCACCGCATAGCAGTTCCAGTGCATGTATGACAGCTAAATATATCATTTACATGTTGAAATTACTGAACCAAAGTTATTTTGTTCAATACTTGAGGCTTACTTCTTCAATACTTCTTCAATACTGAAGAAGAACGCAGAAAATTGATGAAAGCCAACTCTGACCTTTTGCCTGCGCAGCCTCCTGTAAACAAAAATGGCGCTGCTTCAAACTCTTAGGAACCACGTGGTCACACACACGTGGCTTCCCTTGATTTCCATTTGGCGGGCTGGAGAAGCGTGACGTAGATGACCAGAAAACGCAGGACAGCAATTTTTAAAACAGAAATTTGAATTAAAATTAATTTTTTTTCATGTAAACATTGTTGTTGTGCCAGAGCCGTTAAGTGTTAACCATATGTGGACGGCAGGAAACGTTTTGATGCGCTGTGTAGACCATTTCTGCATCATATGTACAGATACATTTTTATAGTAAGCGGCTGGGACATGACATTTTGACCCACACAGGTGACTT
This sequence comes from Eptatretus burgeri, assembly GCF_056783735.1. Classification (NCBI taxonomy): domain Eukaryota; kingdom Metazoa; phylum Chordata; class Myxini; order Myxiniformes; family Myxinidae; genus Eptatretus; species Eptatretus burgeri. Next base: position 9,005,235 of record NC_140976.1, on the reverse strand, counting down.
AAGTTGTGTGAGAAATAATTATTATGATCTGTGTGTGGCAGTCTGCTGCTGTTTCAATGTTAAAATTGTATTTTATTGTTCTCTAGTCAAAAAGAAATTTGTCAGAACTATTTTACTTCGACAAATTAGCACTATAAACACGTGGACAAGCAAACACGACGTTACCGAATAATCACCCAATTATGAATTAAATAAGTGTTTTTCCTGATGTTTAACTGGACAGGCAAGGGTGGATCCAGGAGTTGGGGGGGGGGGGTGGGTGGGTGCAGTGAGTGTGTACACCCTTCGGATTTTGTACACCTTTCGGTTTCACTTTTACACAAACTGATATTTTCCCCCTAATTTTTATCTCCACTTTATGGAAAAAAAAAACCCAGCTGTTATTTCCATTTTGCTGCTGATCTTCCACTGTTTGTGTACTCAGAGAAAGCTTTTTAAAATCAGTTCGTGCTCAAAAAGGATACAGTGTACAGTTATCATTTTAAAATGTCAGACGTTAAAATTTCACGAATTCCATCACCACTAATACAAGATCTTTTGACAGGGGTGATCACCTCCACTCACCAGGGGATGGCAATTTCAAGTGCATTTCCAGGAATTGAAGGAAAAACACAAACCAGGGAAAGGGAGGTCCCCCCTCCCCCCTCCCCCCTCCACCCCTCAACCCCTGTCAAATCAATACCCTGTATTTATGGTTCCGAAACTGGGTGCTGCATTGACCATTGATATAAAGATACATCATCAATAGGAATGGTAGTGTTGGTGAATTGGTCCTTCTGGTGGAGCATTCTGTGAGAGGACAAACCGCACTGATGCAGCCTGGAATTTAAGTAGGAACACACCATGGTGAGGGAGAGAGGTGAAACAGGGCCACCAGAGGGGACCTCACATTTTAGTTTGGACCGTAATTCACTGATAGCGTGTTTAGCTTCTGGATTTTGTCGGGGTTTTTCATATGATCCACCACAAGGGTCATTGTTGGAGGATAGAAACAAGCCGACTTCAATAGGGCTTAATTTATTCACTCAATCAAAGTGATACTTGAA
>NC_140976.1:8949189-8999189 GCF_056783735.1 Eptatretus burgeri | reverse complement strand
TTGGACTGAACTGAGAGAGACTTACGGACGAGCAGGATTGAAGATGTAGATCCCTCCTTGTAATTTGGGTAACGTATCATACAGGTGTAAGTTCCACGATGATGAAATTCCACATTCTTGAGAGTCAGAAGAAAAGAATCCCCGTTTGGATTTCGGGATATTTTAATCCTCCCATTCTCAAACGGGAAAACCCGCCACTGATGCAACTCGCCTCCGGATTGGCTGGTTCATCTCAGGCGATCCGCTCGCCATTCGTGATTCATCCAGGGGGTGTGGCGAGCATCCTCGCGGCCCGTCCCACCTGAGAGGCATTCCTCCTTCTTTGCGTGACGTGCCTCCGCATTGGCTGGAACGTGGTGTACGTCGCTCGCGCTTTGCCCATTGGCTGAAGGTATCACGTCTTGCTCGACCCTGGAGCGGAGCCAATGCGTCGGTTGCCAATGGAACTCCGCCCACAGACGCTCGGCACGTATTCGCATCAGAAAGGCCGATGGTGAAAGGAAGCCAGGGAGGATGCCGTTGTTGTTGGTGGTGTCAAAATACTAACTATAAAATAACCCGCAGCGCACGTACACTTAATTCCCATTAGACATCGGGAAAAGGGAGCCATCTATCCACATTTACTTAACGAAATAACTGAGCTAAGGGGACCTGAATGTTGAGTGCTCATGGCTGCCAGATTTGTAACAGTATGTGCGATTCTCATCGCTCATCTCCTTGTACCAGTGTCTCCAGATCCAAACGTGCCAGAAATATTGACGCCATCCGTACTACTCACCATGAAGACCACACCTCTTTCTGAACCACTGGGTGATTTCGGTCATCCTCCAGACATATTTGGCTATCAGTGGCGACGTTTACAGCATTTTACGAATACTTTCTGGTCACGATGCCGCAAATAATATCTTCTCAAGCTGCATCCCCCGAATGTGGAGGTAAGTCAAGAAACACAATCTTTGTGTCAGTGATATTGTTCTGCTGAAGGCAGATGCTCATAGGAACGACTGGCCCTGTGTTTGTGTGATTGAGACATTGCCCAGCACAGACAGTCAGGCTCGTAAAGTGTGAATCCACACCATGAAGGACGGCAAACCCCATTTCTACCTCTGACCCGTGACTGAGGTCGTACTGCTTATACGAGAGGGGGAGAGTGAATTCCATCATTGTGTACTATTGATTGTGATCTTCATATTCTTAAGTTATTTTCCATTACGTCCCAATCTGTTAACCTAAAGGCCCGGTCACACCTTGACGTTTTAGCCAACGTATGCCGATTTTTTAATTTTTTTTTCTAAAACGCTGGCACACGTTGAATACGTTATGGGTAAGTTTGATAACATTGAGAGCACGCTGAAAAACACTGCCATACGTCGTTGTACGTTGGCTTTAAACGTTGTACTTTTTGGTTGTCCTCAATTTTTTTCATGCTTGAAATTTCAGGACGTATGCCGGCATATGACTCACACGTTCCGCTACACTGGCCACAAGTTGTATGCACGGTCTGCGATCGTTGACAGACGTCAACACATGCTACTTGTAAGGTAATCACAAGTTGAGACACGCCGAGGTAATGTTTAGCGTACCTGAAACTTATTTCTAACCTATGATTAACGTGTTGTTGGCACGTTATGCGATCGTTGCCACACATCGACAGACGTTACTTTTAAGTTACTCATAGGCTGAAAGACGCCGGTATAATGGATCGTCCTTGCGTCAGCATCCACGGCCACGGCCAGGACACTTATTTGCAGCATTCTTCAAACTTTTCTTCAGCATGACGAGGATGTTCACACTTCGATGTCTAGCTTGGCTATGATTCCAATTGTCCAACGGCAGCGTCTATTTAAAATAGTCGAGTTTGAGCGTTTTCACACGTTCAGAAGAAACGCTTCAAATTTCCAAACCCCAGCGTCAAAAAACAAAGGCGAGTGACAGCAATTTAAATCGTTCATTGTAAACAATGAAAATAGTTGAGTGGTACCGTTTAAAAGTCGTTGAGTGTAAAAAAATCGAATTGTTGAGCGCAAGCGTCAACTTTCAATAGTGGAGATGCAGCCATTTAAATCGTTGAGTGGCAGCCTATGAATAGCAAACCCCACGTTACCGGCAAAGATAAACTGCCGCACGATATGGATAAGTTAGGCTATCGTTGGGCATAGTTTGTGAACGCCGGCTTCACGATAATTATTCGTTGGTATATCGTATCTATAAGTAATCAAAGCACTCTATGCACATTATTAGTTCATTGTGCATTTGTCCAACCCGTTATGAATAGACCGAAATCGTAAAAACAAGCTATAGCTCATTGTTGAAAAGCCCCATAAAAAATTAGCCGCGAAGAACTTCGAACAATGGTGAAAGATGTCTCCTACCCGTGGACACGCGGACGCAAGGACGATCCATCATAACCCACACCCTCCCCCTCACACTCACCGACTACTGCCAACATGAACAAACTACTACTAATACTAATACTAATACTGATACTGATACTGATACTGTAACTGCTGACATGGACATAGACTCAAAAAGGACTCGAAAACACTGTTGGGTTCTCTTTTATGAGCAGCATTTTTATATACCAATTCCCAAAACCGCTGGGAACACGTCTTTATATGGCAGTTGTAAGCTAGAAACACGTTCATTTTTTTTTTTGTCGACCGGAAGACGTCATTGGAATACGTCTACATACGTCGATGTGTGTTGGGACTACGTAAAGAATTGGTTCAAAGCACGTCAAACACAAGTTAGAAATAAGTTTCGCGTAAAAAAGACATTACCGCGACGTGTTTCAACTTATGAGTAGCTTATAAGTTGCGTTTGTGGACGTTTGTAAGCATCCACATCTCTTCTTCCTCTTTCGGCTTGCTCCCGTTAGGGGTCGCCACAGCGGACCACCTGTCTCCATTTCGCTCTATCCTCCACATCTTCCATTGACACTCCAACCACCCGCATGTCCGCCCTCACCGCATCCATGAACCTCTTCTTTGGCCTTCCTCTTCTCCTCCTGTCTGGCGGCTCCATCTTCAACATCATTCTCCCGATATACTCCGTTTCCCTCCTGTGCACATGTCCAAACCATCTCAATCTCACCTCTCACTTTGTTTCCAAACCGTCCTACCTGCGCTGTCCCTCGAATACACTCATTTCTTATCCTATCCATCCTCGTCACTCCCAACGAGAATCGCAGCATCTTTAACTCTGCCACCTCCAGCTCTGCTTCCTGTCTTTTTGTTAGCGCCACCGCCTCCAAACCATACAACATAGCTGGTCTCACTACCGTCTTGTATACTTTCCCCTTCACTCTTGCAGCTACCCTTCTGTCACAAATCACTCCTGCAACTCTTCTCCACCCACTCCATCCTGCCTGCACTCTCTTTTTCACTTCTCTCCCACACTCTCCGTTACTTTGGACAGTTGATCCCAAGTATTTAAACCAATCCACCTTCCCCACCTCAACTCCTTGCAACTGCACCATACCACCACCCTCCCTCTCATTTACGCACATGTACTCCGTCTTACTCCTACTGACTAACATTCCCCTTCTCTCCAGTGCGTACCTCCACCTCTCAAGGCTCGATTCAGCCTGCTCCCTACTCTCCCTACAGATCATGATGTCATCCGCGAACATCATGGTCCATGGAGACTCCAGTCTGATCTCGTCCGTCAACCTGTCCATCACCATTGCAAACAGGAAAGGGCTCAGAGTCGATCCTTGGTGCAATCCCACTTTAACCTTAAACCGGTCCGTCATTCCTACCGCACACCTCACCGCTGTCACACTGTCCTCATACATATCCTGCACGATCCTCACATACTTCTCCACCACTCCCGACTTCCTCATACAATACCACAACTCCTCTCTTGGCACCCTATCATAAGCATTCTCTAAATCCACAAACACACAATGTAACTCTTTCTGGCCTTCCCTATACTTCTCCATCAACATTCTCAAAGCAAACATCGCATCAGTGGTGCTCTTTCCTGGCATAAACCCATATTGCTGCTCACAGATCATCACCTCTCCTCTCAACCGAGCTTCCACTACTCTTTCCCACAACTTCATGGTGTGGCTTAACAACTTTATCCCTCTGTAATTTCCACAGCTCTGCACATCACCCTTATTCTTGAAAATCAGAACCAGCACACTTAATCTCCACTCCTCCGACATCCTCTCACTTTCCAAGACTTTATTAAACAATCTGGTTAACAACCCCACTGCCATCTCTCCTAAGCACTTCCATGCCTCCACTGGTATACCATCTGGGCCAACCGCCTTTCCACTTTTCATCTTCTTCATAGCGATCCTCACTTCATCCTTACTGATCCACCCCACTTCCAGATTCACTATCTCCACCTCTTCCAACCTTCTCTCTCTCTCATTTTCTTCATTCATCAGCTCCTCAAAGTACTCCATCCACCTTCTCAACACACTCTCCTCGCTCGTCAGCACATTCCCATTTGCGTCCTTTATCACCCTAACCTGCAGCACATCCTTCCCAGCTCGGTCCCTCTGTCTTGCCAATCGGTATAAATCCTTTTCCCCTTCTTTTGTATCCAACTTCTCATACAGCTCGTCATATGCCTTTTCCTTGGCCTTAGCCACCTCTCTTTTTGCTTTTCGACGCCACTCCTTGTACTCCTGCCGACTTTCTTCATCTCTCTGACTATCCCACTTCTTTTTCGCCAACCCCTTCTTCCTTATACTTTCCTGTACTTCCTCATTCCACCACCAAGTCTCCTTATCTTCCTTCCTCTGTCCAGATGTCACACCAAGTACCTTCCTAGCTATCTCCCTCACAACTTCTGCTGTCGTTGCCCAATCATCCCACCCATCTTTACCACCATCCAACGCCTGTCTCACCTCCTCCCTAAATTTCACGCAACAGTCTTCCTCCTTCAGCTTCCACCATCTGGTCCTTGGTTCAGCCCTCACTCTCTTCCTCAACCTCACCTCTAAAGTCATCCTATAGACCACCAATCGATGCTGTCGAGCTACACTCTCCCCTGCCACAACCTTACAGTCACTAATCTCTTTCAGGTTGCATCTCCTACTTAAGATGTAATCCACCTGTGTGCACTTTCCTCCACTCTTGTCTGTCACCCTGTGTTCCTCCTTCTTGAAATACGTGTTTCGCACTGCCATTTCCATTCTTTTTGCAAACTCTACCACCATTTGCCCTTCCACATTTCTCTTGTTGAGACCGTACCTCCCCATCACCTCCTCATCCTCTTTATTCCCTTCCCCAACATGTCCATTGAAATCTGCTCCAATCACCACTCTTTCATCCTTGGATACACTCTCCACCACTTCATCGAACTCACTCCAGAAATCTTCTTTATATTCCATCTCACACCCCATATGTGGGGCATATGCACTCATGACATTCATCATCACCCCTTCAATTTCCAACTTCACACTCATCACTCGGTCAGACACCCTCCTCACCTCCAATACCCTCTTGACATGATCTTCCTTCAGGATTATCCCGACACCATTTCTCCTCCCATCCACACCATGGTAGAACAATTTGAAACCACCTCCAATGCTCCTCGCCTTACTCCCCATCCACTTGGTCTCTTGTACACACAGTATGTCCACCTTTCTTCTCTCCATCATATCAGCCAACTCCCGCCCTTTGCCAGTCATCGTCCCAACATTCAGAGTTCCAACTCTCACCTCCACACTTCTTCCCTTCCCCCTCTCCCACTGCCTCCGGACTCACCTTTCCCGTCTCCTTCTCCTCCTTCGCCCAGCAGTAGCACAATTTCCACTGGTACCCTGCTGACCACCGGTACCGGTGGCGGTCGTTGGTAACCCGGGCCTCGACCGATCCGGTATGGAAATTCGTTTTGTTATCCGCATAATGATTTGGCATAGGTTTTTACGCCGGATGCCCTTCCTGACGCAACCCTGGTCGCCTCTTACGACACACAGGGATATGGTACACCTATTCTAACCGGGGCATACACGTCCACATATCGTCCACATATTGTAAGCGTCCACATATCGTGTGTAAAACTTATCCCCATCGCATGCGGAACGTGTGTCATACGCCGAGTACGTCCAAAAATTTTGAACATGTTTAAAATTTCTTGACGTACTCTTCTTACTACGACGTATAATAGCGTACTTTAGCGTTCTACTCACGTATACCAAACTTACTCATATCGTATTTGACGTGCCCCAACGTTTTAGACACATTTTTCTTAGGTCGGCATACGCTGGCAAGATCGCCAAGGTGTGACCGCGATGTTGTCACTTCCATTTCTACGGCAGTTATGATTCGAATCGTTGTGCGTCAGCCTTTTAATAGGCTACGTCACGACATCGTCGGCGATGCGTGCAACGCGCTATGCCTAAGTTAGACTCTCGTTGGGCATCGGTTGTGTAGGCCGAAAACAGGTTCAGCATTCGTTGGTATAAGTTATCTATAACACAACGAAACGTTCTGTGTCCGTTACCAATGCGTTATACATAAGACCAAGTCGCTATGAATACGTCCGAATCTTTTAAAAAAAAACATCAAAAGTTCAACGTAAGCCAGCGTTTTACATACATTTTAATACGTTGCCATCGCTCGCTAAAACGTCAAGGTGTGACCGGGCCTTTACATGGAATAAATATGTTGGAATAAATTTACAACTTTTATTTATTTCACTGAAAGTAGTGCTCCAAGGACTGTTATAATGTTTTCCTTCTTTTTTATGTTTCAGGATCTGAAATGCAGGTTCAACAAGTCCTTGGCGGCAGCAAAGTGCAAAGGATTTCGACGCATTGAAGGGGGCAATGAGACAGCCCTAAAAATTGCCGTTGCTGCAATTGGACCGATCTCCGTCGCAAACGATGCTTCATCTATTTTTTTCCAGTTTTACAAATGTGGTAAAACCATGGGACTGGGAAATAATACATTGTGGTCGAGTAGCCTGGGGTAGTAGGTGTTCAGCCAGGTGGAACAATTCCAGACCAAGTCTTCCTGGAACTAGCTGGCCAGGCCTGACATTTGACAGAAGGTGGTAGCAATTTTAAATTTGTTTAGGATGCCAGCGCTAACTTCCTTTATCTTCATGAAAGATACCATGGGATATGTAATGTCTATCAATGCCTCAAGTGCTGGTAGACAGGTCCTCCGGCTTAATGTCATTCCGATGGTGGTACACATGCTCATGCCTCATCCAGCATGCGAAACACCAGACCAGGGTGACGGTTATTGCTTGGTCAACATTCAAACCCAGACTTATAGACAGCTCAAAAAAAGTGTGCATACCTCTAAGCTATCCTGCCACCACAAGAAATCCACTGTGCATCACAACAATGAAATAAAAAATTAATTGGAAGACCAATACTTCCAACAATTTAATTATCATTTTTCATGAAAAGTGTAAACTGATGGATTTGCATGTTTGCTTACCTGCAGGTGTTTATGATGATCAATCCTGTAACCACTTTCTAAATCATGCTGTCTTGGTGGTTGGATACGGTGAACTGGATGGAAAAGACTACTGGCTTGTCAAAAACAGGTAATTTTAGGTTCACTCTCATTTACTCGAATTCATTTTTCTTTCTTGGGAAAAATAGTTGACTTTTAGGTTCCTTAAAACAAATACACACATTTGATTTGAAGAACGAGTTACCTTTTGTGATTCTACCTTAAGGAGACGGTATAATCAAATTTTTAAAACTGAAAATATATTCCAACATCAGGTCCATGATCAATCTTGACCTTAGTTTGAAAAAGTGTGCCATTTATGCAGCAACTGCAACTTTAGTGAATTTCACACAGGCAGAGAGGGTGTGTAATGAGCATCTGGCATAAACACATTTTCTATTTGCTGTGAAAGTTAGAATCATAAAACACATCTGCTATACTGTTTAACCAAGCAGACAACATATTATAACATCCTATAAGCAAACCATTACCTTCATTCATTTACAGTTACCTTTCCACCCATCAGCCGCCGTACACCGAGGCGATGATTCCTTCAATGTCAGCTTTTAAATACAAAGCACTGTTGTGATTGTTGGCAACAGACATTAGGAGGATAAAAATGTTTGTAATCTGGACAATCACTTATGTGCTCAACATCTCTTGGAGGGATAATCACTTCCAATGAGGAAGTGAGAAGAGAAGGTGAACAGAGGACGGCTTCTTCAGGACCATCAATAAAAGAAAATACAAAAGATTAGGGCACAATATGTGGCACAATCTAACATGTGAGTGAATGAGACTCGGCTAATAGTGAAGAAAAGAGGTCGAGGAAGAAGAATGTGTGAAGACAATTGGAAATAATTATGGTTAGGCTGCAGAAGTACACGACAGATACATACATTAGTCACCAACCAAAAAGGATGGAAAATAAGGAAAAACTTAAATTTGTATCACAACTTCCATTCCTGGGAAAACACTTACCAGAAAGTTTTCGTGCTTCTCTTTATTGTTCTTTTCTTTTTATTAATTTCGGGGGCATGAGCTGCCTTGCCCTCGTTTTTACGAAAGAGAAGTAGCTGCTGACTTTGATCTTGTCTAATGTTGGGTTAATGGCCGTTATACCTTGACTGCTTGACTTTGTCGGTATTGGTTCTACAGTTTACCAGGTAAAACAGCCCCTTGCCACTCGGTATCCTGATCAGCCATGACATCTATTTTGTTTGAGCCAAAACATTATAGCCAAGCATCAGGAAGCTTTGGGTCATAATTTTAACAATAAATGTAAAGAGGTAAATTTATGTATTCCCTGTTTTTTTTGCACACCTGTCACCTAGATCCAGGGAGCTTATGGGATGGCACGTCGTCAGTCCGTCCATCCATCTGTCAGTCCACAAACACTTGCAACTTCTTCTCTGAAACTACACACACGATTTCGATGAAACTTCACCACAACCTTCATCACCCATGACGTACCAAAGTCTGTTCACAGCATTAGAAAAAGCGTACCAAAGTCCATTTGGTAATTAGACGTACCAAATTACCAAAGAGGTAATTAGACGTACATTAGACGTACCAAAGTCTGTTCACAGCATTAGAAAAAGCGGGGTCTAAGGGGTTTTACGGGGGGGTTGCTCCCCAAAATAAGTATTTTGTCTCTTCTCAGAAACTTCGCTCACAATTTTGATGAAACTTGACCACAACCTTCATCACCCATGACGTCCCAACGTTTGTTCACTGCATTGAAAAAAACAAATCCATAGGTGTTTACTTTCTTCTCCGTTGCATATTTTGTGGGTTATCCACACCCACCAGTGGTTTCCTGGTTTTCTTATCCAGCCGCTACCAGATGAGCGCCCAGGGGTATTACCCCTATTTTTGTGCTGGATCCCTAAGCTCCATAAAAACCCATATAAGTTTAGGTTTATAGCAGGTGCTCGGCAATGTACTTTGAAACAGTTGACGGTTATGGTTAACTCAGGTTTACGAGTGGTTGGGGAGAAATTTCGGAAATACTGTATTGTTGAGCAATCAGGAAGAATTCTGGTATGAACACTTTCTGGAGTATTAGTTCCACTTTAGAGTTGGGCTGGATAGAGGGTCCAGAGGTACACACCTGCCTCTAAGCTGACCTGCTTCTCAGCTGTCTAGCCTGGGTTCAATTCCTGACTCAGCTATAAACTGTCATCCCAGTGTTTCATAGGCAAGGTGATTCATCAATATGTGTGTGCTGTCCCTTGGATGGATGTTAAATGGGAATCCTGGCTGCCAGAATTTGTTGGTGGATGTTAAGGATCCCATGGTGTCCTTTGAAAAGAGTAGGCAAGTCATCGCTGGCACCATAGCCAAATTCCAAATTCCAAATTCCTGCCCTAACAACCTAAATGTCAGGCCTGGCCAGGCTGTTCGTGAAGACTCGGGCCAAGCTTCCCCCGGCCGACCCCACAATGTGGGATAATAGTGGCCATTAATGAAGAAGAACAAGAAGAAGTTCCACTTTAGAGTTCTTAAATAGGATTAGATTCTTCAATATTAAATCTGTTGATGTTTTTGATTTTTCGACCTCGTATACAATTTTGGATTTAGCACTGGTTAAGGATGCACTCTTTAGTGTTGTTGATAAAGTTTTAAATGCTTCCAATGAGTTTTTATGAATCACGTTTGATGAGTCGTTCTTTTCTAAGAAAAATATTTGGGTTTTAATTGTTTTGACCAACAGAAATGTAAAGATGCTGTTAATTTTATTATATTTAACACTTTTGAATTTTTTTGTGCGAAAATATTTCAACAAATAAGGCATTCCAATAGGTGTGAACTGCCCCCCTGATAGTGGACATTTTCCTTGTTTATTTTGAGGTATTGAGACACATGAAATATCAAAATAACAAACGGCAAATGGTCAATAGACACAAAATGGTGAGAAAGGACAATAGTTGTTGAAGAACAAAGGGATGTTTGACAGCACAAAAGGAAGAATTGTGGTGACGGGGGGTAATGTTCCTTAATTCTCTTCGTCTTTTCCCAACATCGCCACAAACTTTTATAATTCCATCATAATGCAACACAAAAGCCCCTCTCAAAAGTATCAAGACAAATCTGTTCACACCTGCCTTTCAAGGGAGCTCAGAACTCAGAAGTCCTATAGTTTTTATACCATGGGTCTACTTTGTACCTTGGGTCAACGCTCTGCTCCGACGCGTGCTCCCATCCCTGACCTGGGTCTACTGGATCTCATCAGTCGTGTTATGTAAGGACAATAAGGATGTAAAGTGAAACATTCGATAGTCGTCAAACATGATAATTCTCAGCATTTGGAATTTGAGTTTAGTTCCCTTCAAAGTCCACATAATACACATTTACATTTTCATGTACAGTATACTTTAGTTTCGTTCATGAATAAGTTTTAATAAAAGAACAAGTTATCTTGCTTAACTCATGCAGACAGTTGTTACAACATGCGTGCGAAGCGAAAAGCAGGATTAAGTAATTGGTTCACTTCTGTCTGTCCGCATGGTCCACAAATGTCAGTTTATGATGGAGGACCAACTTAATTTCACTTGATTGTTATATTTTGAACACGAATCGGAACATGAATCACAAAACGAACCTGCAGGTTAGCATTAGTTTGGCTCTGAATTTGTCCCAATCGCACATGCGCAGAGAGGAGTGACATAATTTTTTTACTCTGTCTGTTTGGCAGTCAAACAAAATTGAAAATCATTCCGAGCAGGAAACATTGTTTTTAAGGATGTCATAAAGGACACAAACAACAGGCATGAATAACTAATGTAATGTGTTAAATATGGTGATGTAATAGCCACTGCGTGAATGGTGGTAAAGTTCTCGAATCCGTTTGTTTATACAACTTTTACAATGTTTATTTTATTTAAATTTGATTATATATTTGAACACTGCAGAACACAAATCGCCTTCTAATCGCTTCCAAAAACCTCCAGTTTTACAGTACTTGGACATGTCATATAAGGCGGTATATCAAACTACATAAACAGCTCTAAATTTCCGGATTCTTTTAATTCTTCCTTTGAAATCATTATTATAGTTCAATTGAATTGCAGCCTATACTTTAACACAGTAAATGGTAAGGTGTTCTATGAACTCTCTAGTTGTCATATTGTTGACATAAATTATAAAGGAAAATATTCACCAAATGTCCGAATGCATGTCCATCTTGTGTTTGCAGCTGGGGTACACGGTGGGGAATGAACGGATACGTGCTTATGAGTCGAAACAAGAACAATCAGTGTGGAATAGCAAGTCGTGCTGTTTTTCCCCTCGTCTAGGTGTGAATTTTTAAAGTTTACTTGTTGGGAATTTACTGCATCATTAATTTTGCAGATTTATGAACAACCACAAAAACTACAACAAACTGCTCAGCACATCTCATTATTTTTATCAGCACATCAAGTATTTTGTTGTTTTATGGAATATACAAATGACACACTGATGTTTCTTTCTGAACTAATTATATGCTGTATATATTCGCACCTTGATATTGTGAATTCTCGCCCGCCGGCGTGCGAACGACCGCGTTTAGCCAATGGCGGCCGTCTCTCCCACCGAACGGACAATCCAGTCGTGGTTTTCCAGATCAACGCCGGAAACCAGCCACGGGTGTGTTTTTAAGCACACCACAGCCGAGTCAATATTCCACCCACGCGCGACAGGGTCAATCGCCGAATTGTCGATATACCTAATTATTCGCGCGGGCAGACTACCGAGAGACTGTACCTCAACGGGGCCGCTTGGAAATGAGCCGCTTAAGCAGCTCGCTTCCTTTTGGGATAACCGAGCGGGGTATTATCGCGCAGTCCCGTTGGACCCGATCACTTTACCGGCTATTTAAAAACCAACTATATTCCGAGTGAAAGATGGCAGCTCAATTAAGGGAAGAGGACGCAACGAACGGGTTAGCATTTGAACAAGCACATTTATTTACAAAGCACATGTAAACAATGATGCAGTCATGCAGGTATGTAATTATGCAAGGCCGAACACATATGCAATTATACAAGGCCAACACGTATGACAGGAGAACTACAACGGTTCTACACAATCACTTAACAGTTTTCATTACTTAGTAGACACGGGCCCACGGACACACGTACGCACACACACACCCAAGAAATGGTGGCTGAGACCTTTAATAACGGCCTCCAGCTCGGAGGACAGGTGAGCTGAAACCCAGAGCCCAGCTCGAACCTCACCACCTCGTGTGGTCTTCAAGTTGTCCAGACACGGGCTCCAGCGAGAGCGAGCTGGATCCAATTGCCGTGAGCCGCGATCCTTCCCGAGCTCCCGCGAATCCTTCCGTGCTTCTCAACACGTGCTGGTGAGACGAGGCACCGATTCTTCCCATCGATGCTTCGCTTCCCCGAGGAACCACCTCCAAGAAGAGGCCGATGAGTCGCACCAAGCCGGGAACCAAATGGAGAACAAAGAGCTCCACAAACCAAGAAGAAGAAGAAGCCACCATTCGCAGCTCGAGCCGAGCAACCGGCTCAACTTTCTTCCAAACAAAGCAGCTCTCCAAAAAGCCTACCGAGCCAAGAAGGACCCGAAGGTCTGCTGAACGACGCAGAACCCGAACAAAGAAAGTATCTCCTCTTTATCCTTCTCCGCCCCCTCCCCCACACCCGGTGTGACTCATGCCCTCGTGATCCATTCCCCGCTCAACCACGGGTGGGAGGGAGTTGTTGACGTCATGAATCACGGGACGGCAGGGCTCTTCTTCCTCTTCGCAGAAGAGGGGGAGGGACATCTCCATTGTTCGCTCCCTAACTATTAAATCGATCCGCAGCGCATCTAATCGATTTCTGAACATTTAAACAATGGAAGGTGAGCTATCTAGGGAACATGCACTTATCGACATAGCTGACTAAAGGAACCTTTATGTTGTGTGCAATCGAATTCCAAATTCGTAACAATATAAAGAGTGTATCTTTACTATAAATTACTGCACAACATGGTGAACTCTTGTGAGGACGGGTGGGTTTAGGATCGTTCATCTTAACAAAACATCCGTTTCAATCAGGATTTATAAATTTAATTTATCTTTCTTTTTCACAATTCATAAAGAATCTTGAAAGAGTTTGATACATGTACTACTGTACAAGGAGTTCATAAAACAAGGATGTATCTTCATTAGACCATGTATTTGCTCACCTTTTCTCCAAACATGCATCATGCATCATTTTCCTTGATTGCCCCAGGGTTTTCCTCAGAAATAAGTGGTCAAAAATTGTCTGTAAACTGACAGGGGAAATATATTTGTTATGTACATAAATAGGGTGACATTTTTCACCCTCCCACATGCTTCATACTTTCCCCTTCCCTTGCCTTATTCCGAGCTCCTAAAAATATTTTCCTTGTCTCCCAACACTTTATTTTATGGTTTTAGCCTCACCCCCTCTCCCCTTCCCACCTTACCACATCACCATCACCGAGCATCACCTACACTAGCAGATGATGTAATATATAGATCGAGCCAAAACAAACTGAATCGATTCACCGTCAGTCAAACCATAAATATTTATGAAACGAAAAATTTCACACTTATGGAAGAGTAATAATTAACGAGAGTAATAACTAACGAAGCCAGACAACAAAGAAGCTAAAAGCACGAGAGGAATGGCCCCAGAACAAATAATACGCAACTTTCAAAATGACAAAAAAGTGACGAATACTTGTTGTTCCACGGATTTTAACCATTATGGGATTGCCTCGGTGTGAGGATCAGATCATGAACCATGTTCTACACAGTGTCGGTGCTGCTGAAGCAGTTTCTTTGGCTATGGTTACAATCCTGGGCAGGTCACCAATCTGACAGGAATTTGTATTTTGGCCACGGTTCCGGTGATAGCTGCAAGTGCAAGGACCAAACTTTTAAACATTTCAGGCTCGATATTCTGCAGTGCTTTGGGGGAAACCCTGAAATACTGCATCTGACAGGACAAAACAACTTAGGTACTCGTTTGAGGAATTTTAGCTTTGTGCTTCACATGAGTACCATGAAGGTCTTGGTCCATCAATCTGAAATATCCCACTGATAATCTGAAGCACCCAGGAAATGTCATATCAGCAAGGTGTGGTGCTTACAAAGCTCTGCCACCTATATTCTGCCATAGATCCCTCTTCCTCTGCTCAGAGCCGGACTATCGTTAAAATGGGCAAATGGAGAGTATACATTGCTCACAACAGGCTGAAAGCTTGCTCTAATGGTATGATGACTCGGCAGCAAAAGCCATTGCAATGTACTGTTGCAGAACTCCACATCTCACAGAGTGATTGACTTTTGACTGTGGGGGAAGAAGCGTGAATTTTTGGTGTCAGGCCAAGGTGTTAGCAATAACTCACTTACTCTTTGTGGAAAGACACACACGTGGGATCACCCTGCCTATGAAGCACCAATCCATCCATTCATTGGGACCAAACTCTGTGCAGAGCATTGGTGCTGCCAAAGCAGTCTCCTGGGCTATTGAGCACAATCCTGGACAGGTCACCACTCCAACACAGGATACTCAAATGGTTCAATCATCCCAGCAAGGTGGTACTCATTTTGCCAACCACAGATGGATGGCAGGCTGAGTCAACCCCACCTGGAATTAATTCAATGAAAGAGCAGGATTTTAACTCAGGACCCTAGGATCCCAAGCCCACCACACTAACCATTAAGCCAACACCAGGCATATGAAGCACCAATCTGACAGTTTATAGTTGGGTCAGAATTCAAATCCAGCTTTTAACTCAGGACCCTAGGATCCCAAGCCCACCACACTAACCATTAAGCCAACACCAGGCATATGAAGCACCAATCTGACAGTTTATAGTTGGGTCAGAATTCAAATCCAGCTCTCTCTGCATGTCCTATCAATATCAATATCAATATCTATCTCTCTCTCTCTCTCTCTCTCTCTCTCTCTCTCTCTCTCTCTCTCTCTCTCTCTCTCTCTCTCTCTCTCTCTCTCTCTCTCTCTCTCTCTCTCTCTCTCTCTCTCTCTCTCTCTCTCTCTCTCTCTCTCTCTCTCTCTCTCTCTCTCTCTCTCTCTCTCTCTCTCTCTCTCTCTCTCTCTCTCTCTCTCTCTCTCTCTCTCTCTCTCTCTCTCTCTCTTTACTCTTCACAGAGCACTGTTGCAACCAAAGCAGCTTCCTCAGCAAGGACTATACTGGGGTGGTTTGAGCCATTCCAGCAGTAGTCAGGGCAGGAATTTGTTATTTGGCCATGACACCAGCGATAGCTCAACTACTCTTTGTGAAGGACACCATGGGGTCTTTAACATCGACCAACTAATGCTGCCAGTGGAAGGCAGGACCCCCATTAATGTTGACGCAAGGGACGGCACACACCTTGATGAATCACCCTGCCTGCGAAACACCGGGATGACAGTTTATAGCTGGGTCGGGATTCCTACTCAGGCTTGATAGTTTAGAGGCGAGTGTGTTTACCTCTCAGCCATCCTGCCAGTAACTCGAGTTTAATTTTCTCTAATCAAATGCTAAACTGTTCATATCTTGAATGTTTTTTTTATTATCCTGTTTTTCAGTTTCACACAATCATGGCATGAAAGTGGAAGTTGCACAATGTCCATCCACTCCATAACTTCAACTTGCTTTTCATTTACAACCAATATTTCATTGTATTTGTGTTCAGTCATCAAACCGAAGATTGTAAAATATAAAAATAGGATTGTAGAGTCAAGAAGCGTTTTGGAACAGCAACGTGTCACACAAGAAGCCATCTACATATGACGTACACTGGAGTGGTGGAACTTTTTCACCCCTTTTTCTACCCCGAGCACTCTACTCCGAACATTCCCTTACCCTTTTTATCCCCTCAATCCTTTCCTTTTCACGTTCCTCCTTTCCATACAGGTGGTATATGTAGATGGACCCCTATGAACAATACCAATTAAATGGTCTAACTAATATACAATCACTTATACAATGTTAGTACTGGTATTTTTCACATTATGCAGCTGTTATATTTTGTAATCATTGTTTGATTCTCATTTCATTTCGTTAATGTTTAATCATCATGTTGTTTTACTCTATTTTAATCATCATGTTGTTTTACTGTATTTTAATTTTGGTAATGTTTGATCATCATGTTGTTTTACTGTATTTTCATTTTGGTAATGTTTATTCAACATGTTGTTTTACTGTATTTTAATTTTGGTAATGTTTATTCAACATGTTGTTTTACTGTATTTTAATTTTGGTAATGTTTAATTATCATTTTGTTTTACTGTATTTTCATTTTGGTAATGTTTATTCAACATGTTGTTTTACTGTATTTTAATTTTGGTAATGTTTAATAATCATGTTGTTTTACTGTATTTTCATTTTGGTAATGTTTATTCAACATGTTGTTTTACTGTATTTTAATTTTGGTAATGTTTAATTATCATTTTGTTTTACTGTATTTTCATTTTGGTAATGTTTATTCAACATGTTGTTTTACTGTATTTTAATTTTGGTAATGTTTAATAATCATGTTGTTTTACTCGATTTTAATTTTGTTAATGTTTAATAACCATGTTATTTTACTCTATTTTAATTTTGGTAATGTTCAATAACCATGTTGTGATACTCTATTTGAATTTTGGTAATGTTTAATCACAATGTTGTTTTACTGTATTTTAATTTTGGTAATGTTTAATCACCATGATGTTTTACTGTATTTTAATTTTGGTAATGTTTTATAATCATGTTGTTTTACTCTATTTTCATTTTGGTAATGTTTAATCACCATGTTGTTTTACTGTATTTTCATTTTGGTAATGTTTATTCACCATGTTGTTTTACTGTATTTTTTTTTTGGTAATGTTTAATAATCATGTTGTTTTACTGTATTTAAATTTTGGTAATGTTTAATCACCATGTTGTTTTACTGTATTTTCATTTTGGTAATGTTTATTCACCATGTTGTTTTACTGTATTTTCATTTTGGTAATGTTTAATAATCATGTTGTCTTACTGTATTTAAATTTTGGTAATGTTTAATCACCATGTTGTTTTACTGTATTTTCATTTTGGTAATGTTTATTCACCATGTTGTTTTACTGCATTTTAATTTTGGTAATGTTTAATTATCATTTTGTTTTACTCTATTTTCATTTTGGTAATGTTTATTCACCATGTTGTTTTACTGTATTTTAATTTTGGTAATGTTTAATTATCATTTTGTTTTACTCTATTTTCATTTTGGTAATGTTTAATCACCATGTTGTTTTCTCTATTTTCATTTTGATAATGATTAACCATTTTATTCTCCTCTTATTTCATTTTGATTTGCTCTTTTTATTCTGCATAATGCAATAATAATTGTTCTGGAAAAATAATAAAAACCTGTTGTTGACTCATTCCACAAGTCCACTGACACTTGCAATGGCCCCCCAACCCTCCAAGAGCATGTAGTTGGTACAAAACCGGCAGGTGAGTGAAAATTAATTTGTACAACATGTAAAAGACATTTCATAAAGGCAATCTCTTTTAAAGGCAACCATAGAAAATGTATCCAGCATTGGTGATTGAGAGAATTTGGGAAGGTTGGTATCACATCAGGACAATACAGTATGTTGAAATAGCTTTACACTGCTTATTAACATGGAACTACAAAGTGCATCAATTCATGGTAACAACTGGTACAAAGCTACTTTAATATTGAGCACAAGCAAGCCATGTCCACAAATATATCACATTGGGAGGTTCTTGAAAAGGAGAAGAAGAAGAAGGAGAACCAATTATTTCACATCTTCAGACGCATGCAGCTTTCGAAGCAGTTTTTCCTTGGTTCGGGGGCACAATCCTGGAGGGGTCGCCACTCTGGCGCAGAATACTTGAGAATGGCTCATTCTTCCCAGTAAATTGGAACCAGGGGTGGATTAACTGTACTTGGGGCCTTAGGCTAATTATATTTTGGGGCCCTTTTCTCTGATTTGTATTAACAATATATGTACTTGTGCAGTAGCCTACATAATTTATGTATGTGGTACTTTAGCTAATTGAGAAATCGACATAAAAGGCTAGTTATATTTTGAAGCCCCTTTTCTGTAAATTTTATTGATAGTACATATATATATTTACAAGATTTACACATAAGGTACTGAAGCTAATTGAGAATGGAGCATCAAAGAAACTTAACACATTATATTTTGCTATTTGTCTAAACAAAACAGTATGAAACAGATTTTACTTTAGGATCTATAAAATGTAAAATAAAACAGGGGATTTACATGTTTGTGTAAAATGCCATATTTGATCAGAGTCCAAAGATTCCAAAGAAGTTTGCCTTTCGAGCTTTCTGTTTTGTGAAATCTCGAATTACATCATCGAAACTCAGTTCCCGCAAAATGTCACTTTCTATGTACATCAGTGAGAGCATCTTCATCCAATCTTGCTTCATGTCTGCCCCAGCTTCATCCTTTATAGGCTTCAGCTCTGAAAACTGCGTTCACAAGTACAGTTTGAGCCCATGAGGCAAAGATAGATTTGAAAAGCTATTTCCACATTCACAGACATCTTTCAATCCATGTTGCAAAACCATTAGATATAGTATCAATTCACTGTTATAGTCATTATTTTCAGCCTTGTTCTGGAAACCATCTATTCCAGCAGCAGCATATTATGCAAACTGAATATTATTATCATCCATATAAATTATATATGGCTGACAATGATATTCATTTATCACACTCACTCACACCCCTCAATAGCTTACAAGTTACAAACTCGAAACATTAACATATATATATATATATATATATATATATATATATATATATATATATATATATATATATATATATATATATATATATATATATATATATATATATATATATATATATATATATAGGTCAGGTCAGGTTCGATCTGTGACCTGCTACAGGTACCATGTAAACCTGTACTAACCTGTTCCATGGTCGGGTTGTCGGCGACTAAACCGTCTCCCCCACCAGGTTTTCTGGGGAGGAGGGTGTTTGGATATGGACACCCAGCAGGATTAAAAACAAAACCTGTCAAAGGGCGGAGGAGCTACTTGTGAGCCAACGGCCATCCATATCTAGTGCCCAACTGTGTCTGCGGACATCCTCCTGCAGTTGGGTCACTTCTTATTAGGAGGTTGGTGGCAGGATTTGCACTCCGGCCACCGTAAAACCCTTCATTCCGCAAAACACAAAAACGCAAAAAAATCTGAAAACCCACTCCGTGGGAGTACCTCCTGTGCAGCTTCCCTTCGCAGGGCAACTCACCGGATGACGGGATTGGGGCAAAGCCTTCGGGACCCCCAATCTTTGATAGGAGGGAAACCACGGGATAACATCCCTGGGTCAGATTGCGGGAGAGTGTGTCGGAGTGGTGCTGAGGTGTCGTCCACCAGACGGCGGTCTCCTTGGGTTAACCTGAGGCGGTCCCTTCGGGTGGGTGCCTGGAATGTCCTATCCCTAAGAGAGGATGATCACCTGTCTCTGTTATCATCTGAGCTCAAGCGTTTGGACATCGGGATTGCAGCTCTCTCTGAGGTTCGGAGACCGGATTGCGGCGAGATAATGGTGGGTGGTTACACCTACTATTGGTCTGGTCGCTCTGATGGTTACCATACCCAAGGAGTTGCTGTAGCTGTGTCCAATAAGCTGACCCCAATGATAATTGAGGTAACACCGGTCAACGAGCGTATTATGAGATTAAGGATTCGTCACTCCTTAGGTGTCATTTCCCTGGTCTCTGTTTATGCTCCGACTGAGGCGAGTGATCTCACCGTGAAGGATGCATTCTATGCCACACTCGAGTCTGTGGTTGATCAGTGCCCCAGACGAGATACACTTCTAGTCTTGGGGATTTCAATGCATCGACTGGAACTGATAGGGACGGTTATGAGGTGTGTGTTGGTCCCCATGGGTCAGGAACTATGAACCAGAATAGCACTAAGTTCCTTGACTTTGCAAGAAGTCATGGACTTAGGGTGGCTGGTTCATGGTTTCAGCACCCACAAGCTCATCGCTGGACTTGGTATTCCAACGCTGGCGGTGTGGCAAAGGAGATTGACCATGTCCTCATTGACGGTCGTTGGAGGATGATCCAGAACTGCAGGGTCTACCGGAGTGCTCAGTTCCTCAATACTGACCACAGGCTTGTTGTAGCAACTCTAAAGCTGCACCTTAAATCCTGGAGAATGGTACCATCCCAGCCGAGGCTGGATGTTACCAAGCTCAGGGATGAGAGAGAAGCTGAGGAGTTTGCGAACAGGCTGAGTGGACACTTGGGTGGTCTGGGTGCTTTGGGGGGTCCTGAAGAGTTGTGGAACGCCTTCAAGACCACCGTCATTGATGTTGCCGGTGGATGCCTTGGAGCTCACCGCAGGGCAAAGAAGAATTTTGTCTTTCAAGGGACACTGGATACCATTGACCAGAGTTGCAGGGCCAGGCTGAATGGCAGAGCTGAGCTGTTCAGGGAGCTGAGGCGTAAAACTGTACGTGCACTGAGGGTGGACAAGGAGGCCTATGTGCGAGGAATCTGTGAGGGGGTAGAGCATCACCTGTGGACAGGTGATTCTCGTCCCGCTTACAGGGGAATTCGCGCATTACGTTCATCCAAGCCCATCCCTCGGAGCACTACAGTTCGAGCAGAGAGTGGTAGGCTCTTGACAGAGAAGTCTGAAGTGAAGGCCCGCTGGGCCGGTTATTTGAGCGGTTGTACCAGGCTGATCCCCCAACTGTCGAGTTGGACGTCAAGGGTGTTACAATCCCTGTTGCTGACCCTCGAATCAACTGTGGTCCACCTACACTTGTGGAAACACGGGCTACGGTGAACCAGTTGAAACGGGGCAAAGCTCCAGGGATCTGTGGCATCCATGCCGAACTTCTCAAGGCTGGTGGAAATGCTGCACTCGTGTCGTTGCATGCAGTTTTGTGCTCTGCCTGGAACACAGGCATCATCCCAACTGACTGGAAGAGGGGCCTTGTTGTCCCTCTCTGGAAAGGGAAGGGTGATCGCCAAGACTGCAACAACTACCGAGGGGTGACGCTGCTCTCAGTGCCGGGCAAGGTCTTTGCTCGGATAATTCTCGATAGGGTTCGCCACCATCTGCTTGAGCACCAGCGTCCAGAGCAGTCAGGCTTTACACCAAAGAGGTAAACGATTGACCGTATCTTTGCACTTCGTGTCCTCACCGAACGCAGACGAGAGTTTCGGCAGGGGCTGCTTGCAGCCTATGTTGATCTCTGTAAAGCGTTCGATTCAGTGAATCGGGATGTCCTCTGGAGGATTCTTGGTCTTCGTGGGGTGCCACCAAAACTGATCGATCTGATGTCTGAACTCTACTCTGGTACTGAGAGTGCTGTGAAGTGTGGTGGTACCATCTCTGACTTATTTCCAGTTGTGACTGGAGTTCGTCAGGGATGTGTACTTGCCCCCACACTTTTCAGCACTTGTATGGACTGGATTCTAGGGAGGATGTCGGAGAGATCAAGTTGCGGTGCGTCATTTGGGAATGTCAAGATCTCGGACCTTGACTTTGCAGATGATGCAGTCATCTTTGCGGAGACTTTAGACATCCTCTTGGGGGCCCTCGAGGTGCTGAATGAGGAGTCGGAGCCATTGGGATTACGGGTTTCTTGGGTCAAAACTAAGATCCAGGCTTTGGGTGACATCTTGGATGCTGCTGTCCTGTCTGTGTCTGTTTGTGGTGAGGATGTTGAGGTCGTGGAGAGATTCACTTACCTTGGCAGTGATATTCATGTCTCTGCTGGCTGCGAGTCAGAGGTCAATAGACGTCTGGGTCGGGCCTGGGGAGTCATGGATTCACTGGATCATGGGGTGTGGCGCTGCCGGTACCTGTGCGGGAGGACGAAAGTCCGAGTCTTCAGGTCCTTGGTACTTCCAGTCTTGCTCTATGGGTGCGAGACTTGGACTCTGACCAAGGATCTGAGATGGAGACTTAATTCCTTTGGTACCAGGTCTCTTCGGAGAATCCTTGGCTATCGCTGGTCGGATTTTGTGTCCAACGAGCGGTTGCTGAGAGAGACTCGGATGAGATTTGTTACCTGCATAGTCCGTGAGCGTCAGTTGCGGCTGTATGGACATGTGGCTCGTTTTCCTGACTCTGATCCTGCTCACCAGATTCTCTCAGCGAGGGAGTCTCATGAGTGGAGGAGGCCAGTGGGTCGACCACGTGCCTCATGGTTGCAACAGGTTGACCATCATCTCAAGGAGATGGGAATGGGCCTGGCATCTGCCTGGGGGATGGCCAGACGGAGGCCCCTGGAGTACCGGCGGAAAGTGGACGCAGCGACGTGCTGTTCTGGCACATGCTCCCATACCTGACCTGACATATATATATATATATATATATATATATATATATATATATATATATATATATATATATATATATATGTATATATATGTATACATATATATATATATGTATACATATATGTATATATATGTATACATATATATATATATATAAATATATATATATATATGTATATATATATATATATATATGTATTTTTATACATATATATATATATATATATATATATATATATATATATAAATATATATATATACATATATATATATATATATATATATATATATATATATATATATATATATATATATATAAGGTACCTCTATCCAAGAATATGAGTGTGGCACAGTGTTACTATAGTCACATCAAGTTGTCAACCCAAAGATACACAGCCTGCTCTGGCTGTTCCAACCTGCTCTGAGCAGAGTTGCTTGATTCCAAAGGGCGTATAATCAAATTTGCACTGAAAATGGCCAATCCACTCAAATTAAATCAAGTACGCAAAAGATTTGACAAATTATCGCTAGTGCTATTATATGTGTATGTAAACCTTCAATAATCGTAACTTAAGGCCCGGTCACACCTTGACGTTTTAGCCAACGTATGCCGATTTTTGAATTTTTTTTCTAAAACGCTGGCACACGTTGAATACGTTATGGGTAAGTTTGATAACATTGAGAGCACGCTGAAAAACACTGCCATACGTCGTTGTACGTTGGCTTTAAACGTTGTACTTTTTGGTTGTCCTCAAATTTTTTCATGCTTGAAATTTCACGACGTATGCCGGCGTATGACTCACACGTTCCGCTACGCTGGCCACAAGTTGTATGCACGGTCTGCGATCGTTGACAGACGTCAACACATGCTACTTGTAAGTTAATCACAAGTTGAGACACGCCGAGGTAATGTTTAGCGCACCCGAAACTTATTTCTAACCTATGATTAACGTGTTGTTGGCACGTTACGCGATCGTTGCCACACGTCGACAGACGTCACTTTTAAGTTACTCATAGGCTGAAAGACGTCGGTATAATGGATCGTCCTTGCGTCAGCATCCACGGCCACGGCCAGGACACTTATTTACAGCATTCTTCAAACTTTTCTTCGGCATGACGAGGATGTTCACACTTCGATGTCTAGCTTGGCTATGATTCCAATTGTCCATCGGCAGCGTCTATTTAAAATAGTCGAGTTTGAGCTTTTTCACACGTTCAGAAGAAACGCTTCAAATTTCCAAACCCCAGCGTCAAAAAACAAAGGCGAGGGACAGCAATTTAAATCGTTCATTGTAAACAATGAAAATAGCTGAGTGGTTCCGTTTAAAAATCGTTGAGTGGAAAAAAAAATCCAATTGTTGAGCGCAAGCGTCTACTTTCAATAGTGGAGATGCAGCCATTTAAATCGTTGAGTGGCAGCCTATGAATAGCAAACCCTAAGTCACCGGCAAAGATAAACTGCTGCACGATATGGATAAGTTAGGCTATCGTTGGGCATAGTTTGTGAACGCCGGCTTCACGATAATTATTCGTTGGTATATCGTATCTATAAGTAATCAAAGCGCTCTATGCACATTATTAGTTCATTGTGCATTTGTCCAACCCATTATGAATAGACCTAAATCGTAAAAACAAGCTATAGCTCATTGTTGAAAAAGCCCCATAAAAAATTAGTCGCGAAGACCTTCGACCAATGGTGAAAAGATGTCTCCTACCCGTGGACACGTGGACGCAAGGACGATCCATCATAACCCACACCCTCCCCCTCACACTCACCTAGTACTGCCAACATGAACAAACTACTACTCATACTAATACTAATGCTGATACTGATACTGTAACTGCTGACATGGACATCGTCTCAAAAAGGACTCGAAAACACTGTTGGGTTCCCCTTTTATGAGCAGCATTTTTATATACCAATTCCCAAAACCGCTGGGAACACGTCCTTATATGGCAGTTGTAAGCTAGAAACACGTTAATTTATTCTTTTTTGTCGACCGGAAGACGTCATTGAAATACGTCTACATACGTCAATGTATGTTGGGACTACGTAAAGAATTGGTTCAAAGCACGTCAAACATAAGTAAGAAATAAGTTTCGCGTAAAAAAGACATTACCGCGACGTGTTTCGACTTATGAGTAGCTTATAAGTAGCCTTTGTGGACGTGTGTAAGCGTCCACATATCGTGTGTAAAACTTATCCCCATCGCATGTGGAACATGTGTCATACGCCGAGCACGTCGTAAAATTTTGAACATGTTTAAAATTTCTTGACGTACTCTTCTTACTACGACGTATAATAGCGTACTTTAATGTTCTACTCACGTATACCAAACTTACTCATACCGTATTTGACGCGCCCCAACGTTTTAGACACATTTTTCTTCGGTCGGCATACGCTGGCAAGATCGCCAAGGTGTGACCGCGATGTTGTCACTTCCATTTCTACGGCAGTTATGATTCGAATCGTTGTGCGTCAGCCTTTTAATAGGCTATGTCACGACATCGTCGGCGATGCGTGCAACGCGCTATGCCTAAGTTAGACTATCGTTGGGCATCGGTTGTGTAGGCCGACAACAGGTTCAGCATTCGTTGGTATAAGTTATCTATAACACAACGAAACGTTCTGTGTCCGTTACCAATGCGTTATACATAAGACCAAGTCGCTATGAATACGTCTGAATCTTTAAAAAAAAACATCAAAAGTTCAACGTAAGTCAGCGTTTTACATACATTTTAATACGTTGCCATCGCTGGCTAAAACGTCAAGGTGTGACCGGGCCTTTACGTATGCCGATTTTTGAATTTTTTTTCTAAAACGCTGGCACACGTTGAATACGTTATGGGTAAGTTTTGATAACATTGAGAGCACGCTGAAAAACACTGCCATACGTCGTTGTACGTTGGCTTTAAACGTTGTACTTTTTGGTTGTCCTCAAATTTTTTCATGCTTGAAATTTCACGACGTATGCCGGCGTATGACTCACACGTTCCGCTACGCTGGCCACAAGTTGTATGCACGGTCTGCAATCGTTGACAGACGTCAACACATGCTACTTGTAAGTTAATCATAAGTTGAGACACGCCGAGGTAATGTTTAGCGTACCCGAAACATATTTCTAACCTATGATTAACGTGTTGTTGGCACGTCACGCGATCGTTGCCACACATCGACAGACGTTACTTTTAAGTTACTCATAGGCTGAAAGACGTCGGTATAATGGATCGTCCTTGCGTCAGCGTCCACGGCCACGGCCAGGACACTTATTTGCAGCATTCTTCAAGCTTTTCTTCGGCATGACGAGGATGTTCACACTTCGATGTCTAGCTTGGCTATGATTCCAATTGTCCATCGGCAGCGTCTATTTAAAATAGTCGAGTTTGAGCGTTTTAACACGTTCAGAAGAAACGCTTCAAATTTCCAAACCCCAGCGTCAAAAAACAAAGGCGAGTGACAGCAATTTAAATCGTTCATTGTAAACAATGAAAATGGCTGAGTGGTAACGTTTAAAAGTCGTTGAGTGTAAAAAAAAATCGAATTGTTGAGCGCAAGCGTCTACTTTCAATAGTGGAGATGCAGCCATTTAAATCGTTGAGTTTATCATTTAAATCGTTAAATCGTTAAACGCAAGGACGATCCATCATAACCCACACCCTCCCCCTCACACTCACCTACTACTGCCAACATGAACAAACTACTACTAATACTAATACTAATACTAATACTGATACTGTTACTGCTGACATGGACATCGACTCAAAAAGGACTCGAAAACACTGTTGGGTTCCCCTTTTATGAGCAGCATTTTTATTTACCAATTCCCAAAACGCTGGGAACACGTCTTTATATGGCAGTTGTAAGCTAGAAACACGTTCATTTTTTTTTTTGTCGACCGGAAGACGTCATTGGAATACGTCTACATACGTCGATGTATGTTGGGACTAAGTAAAGAATTGGTTCAAAGCACGTCAAACATAAGTTAGAAATAAGTTTCGCGTAAAAAGGACATTACCGCGACGTGTTTCGACTTATGAGTAGCTTATAAGTAGCCTTTGTGGACGTGTGTAAGCGTCCACATATCGTGTGTAAAACTTATCCCCATCACATGCGGAACGTGTGTCATACGCCGAGTACGTCGTAAAATTTTGAACATGTTTAAAATTTCTTGACGTACTCTACTTACTACGACGTATGATAGCGTACTTTAGCGTTGTACTCACGTATACCAAACTTACTCATTCCGTATTTGACGTGCCCCAACGTTTTAGACACATTTTTCTTAGGTCGGCATACGCTGGCAAGATCGCCAAGGTGTGACCGCGATGTTGACACTTCAATTTCTACGGCAGTTATGATTCGAATCGTTGTGCGTCAGCCTTTTAATAGGCTACGTCACGACATCGTCGGCGATGCATGCAACGCGCTATGCCTAAGTTAGACTATCGTTGGGCATCGGTTGTGTAGGCCGACAACAGGTTCAGCATTCGTTGGTATAAGTTATCTATAACACAACGAAACGTTCTGTGTCCGTTACCAATGCGTTATACATAAGACCAAGTCGCTATGAATACGTCCGAATCTTTAAAAAAAAACATCAAAAGTTCAACGTAAGCCAGCGTTTTACATACATTTTAATACGTTGCCATCGCTGGCTAAAACGTCAAGGTGTGACCGGGCCTTTAGAAACATGTTCAGTAAGTTCTGTGGTTGTCTGGAAGACGTCAAATATGTCTACATATGTCAACATGCGTTGGAGATACGTTACACATAGCTTCAAAGCACGTAACTCATAGGTTAGAAATAAGTTTCGGGTACGCTAGACATTACCTCGGCGTATTTCGACTTATGAGTAACTTACCAGTAATGTGTGTCGACGTGTGTCAACGATCGCATAACGTGCCTACAGCTTATGGTCAGCGTAGCGGAACGTGCGAGTCATACGCCGAGCACGTCGGAAAATTTTGAGGATGCTTAAAATTTGTCGACGAGCTCGGCGTACTACGACGTATGCCAGCATGCTTCATCCTGCTCTTAACGTATACAAAACTTACCCATAACGTATTCGACGTGTGCCAGCGTTTTAGAACAATTTTTCATACGTTGGCATACGCTGGCTAAAACGTCAAGGTGTGACAGCGCCTTAACCCTTCCAGAAAGTGAGGGATTACCGCTTTTGGGTCCATAGGGGTCGTGGTGCCCCCTTCTACAATTTCAGTTGAATATCCGGGGTCGTGCTCCACCCCCATCTCATGACATCACGTGTTGAACACGGAACCGATCAGTGAAAAAGATAAACAAGTTTAATACATTCTGTACTGTCCCATCACTTTGGGTGGGAATTGTTAATTCATAATTAAAATGCAAAACAAAAGCTTTCACAAATTAGAAATGTTTTTTAATCATAAACATGATTAAGTCAATCAATAGTATCTCCAAAAGAGCAGGTCATTGTGTAAGGGTATTTTTCTTCCCTGAATAAAGGTAAATGTAAAAGGGAAGTTGAGGTTAAGTGAAATGCAAGAATGGAGTTTGTAAGCATGGAGAAGATTAATTAATAAATTGAGTTAATTGGGTGTGCAGGTAACACAGATATGATGGTCCATTTTGCTTTCCTTGTTCTGTAAATCCTCTGATAGAAACCTGACTCAGGGATACGAGGAGGATTGTTTAAAACTCAATTCTATTCAATCCTCACTTTGTACCGATTGTGTTGTGATAATGAATGTTGTACATAAATAATACAAAACATGAACAAGAACAACACTCGGTTCCGCCAGGTTGAACAGGTTACGTTATGTATCCCACTGAGAGGCCGGACGTATATCCGGACCTGAACCAAAATCGAATCGGCTTGTTCTTGTCACCTACCCAACTCATCAATCAAGTTTCGTCCAAATCCGTCCGCAACTTTTTCAGATATCCTGCTCACAGACAAACAACCAGACAGGGGTGAAAATATCACCTCTGTCCACATTTGGTGGCTTAGGGCCCT
Source organism: Eptatretus burgeri (assembly GCF_056783735.1). NCBI lineage: Eukaryota > Metazoa > Chordata > Myxini > Myxiniformes > Myxinidae > Eptatretus > Eptatretus burgeri. The sequence goes on along the minus strand of NC_140976.1, from coordinate 8,970,433 downwards.
GTCACACCTTGACGTTTTAGCCAGCGTATGGCAAGGTCTCAAAATATCGACTTCAAAGGGCCCCTGCCGACCGAGACAGACAACAGATACATATTCACTGTTGTTGATGAATATTCAAGGTTCCCTTTCGCATTTCCGTGCTCGGATATGACCTCGGGCACTGTCGTAAAATGTCTCTCTGACCTCTTCGCCATGTTTGGGAAACCTTCGTACATACATTCAGACAGAGGGCCGTGTTTCATGTCGGCCGGGCTAAAACAGTTCCTATTAGAGCACAGCATAGCAACTAGTCGAGCGACGGGTTACAACCCACAGGGTAATGGGCAGGTGGAACGATATCATGGAACCATTTGGAAAGCCGTAACTCTGGCGTTGAAATCGAGAGGACTGGGCCCCGAGCAATGGGAGGTTACCCTTCCTGACGCTCTGAATTCCATACGCTCTTTGCGCTGTACATCCACCAATGCAACTCCTCACGAACGAATGTTTACTCATCAGCGACGTTATGTTGACGGCCAAACGGTGCCCAACTGGCTAACCCATCCCGGAACAGTGTTCATGAAACGCCCGGTACAACAAAGCAAGTATGAACCCATGGTGGAGGGGGTCGAACTCATCGATGCTAATCCAGAGTATGCTCATGTTAGACTTCCTGATGGCAGGGAGACCACTGTGTCGGTTTGCCATCTGGCTCCCTCAGGTACTCCTCCCGCAGGTACACCACCATCTGGCACTCCTCCCTCTGACATTCCCTCCCCAGGTGTCCCCCCCCCCAGGAACTCCACCCAGGAATGGTGGCGACGGAGCTGCCGCGTTCCACCCGAGAGCGATCGAGGAGTCGTCCCCGGCACGAGTCGAGGCTCACCAAGAGGATCGGAAGCCTCCCTCAAGTGAAACCGCCATTTACTCCCGGAGAGGGCGACGGATAAAACCCCTCGCCTACTCGATCTGTAAAGGGGATTATCGGCATCCTCGATGCTCATGGTCCTATATGCTCATAATATCATATATCGATGCTCATTACCATGCTCCTACAACTCAAAATAATCCTCACTGCTTGGAATGTATGCTTCTGTAGTTTAAATAGTTCGCGCTGCTTGAAATGTATACTCCTATAGCGTTGAAGTAATAATGGTGCGTTAGTTGGGCCTCTAGTTACATTTTAAAGACGGGGAGAATGTGGTGAATTGAAGGACGTGACGTGTGATCACATGTCGTGCGGCTCGTGCACGGAATAGATAAAGCCAAGATTCCACACGGTCGGGGTGATTGTCCCTGGGGCATTGTCATTTACGGCGGCGGTCCACTTGGTGCTCGTTGAATGGTGAGAATTGAGAGTATATCGGACTCCGTGCTTTTGCTGATTTATTTTGCGGTGATCTACTGCACGTGTATACATTGCTGCATATGTACTCCTTGCTGCACCTGTATCCCCTGATGTGCCCGAAGAAGCGGCTTCAATCAAATGGAATAAAGCCTACACTCTGAAGGTTTTTCTCTCGCTTTCATTACAACCATGCTACAAGTTACGTTTTTCTTTCGAGCAAGTAAAATTACCTTTGTGTTCGAGAATTCCACGAAGGAATCGTTATATTATATTATATTATAACCGCACTAGAAATGGAAGTGTTAACATCACCGTCATCCCGAAGAAAAAAAACAAAACAAAAAAAAAAACAGGGAGTCTGGAACACTGACGCTAACCATTACATTGATGCGTTTCGACTTATGAGTAACTTACAAGTAACGTGTGTCGACGTGTGTCAACGATCGCGTAACGTGCCTACAACTTATGGCCAGCGTTATGCGGAACGTGTGAGTCATACGCTGGCATACGTCGAAAAATTTCAAGCATGGAAAATTTGTCTAACACCTCGGCATACTACGACGTATGCCAGCATACAAAGACATAAGCCAGCGTACTACGACGTATGCCAGCGTGCTCTTAACGTATACAAACTTACCCATAACGTATTCGATGTGTGCCAGTGTTTTAGCCAAATTTTGCATAAGTCAGGCATACGCTGGCTAAATCGTCAAGGTGTGACAGGGCCTTTAGCCTCGTGTTCGGTTAAAGGTTAAGGTGGCTGGTTAAGATATTAGTGTCTTGAGTTTGATCCCCTGTCGTGCCGATAACATCACATGGGTTGGCTCAGCCTGTCACTCTTCCACGGTTGTCAAAATGGGAAACAGCTCACTGGGAACAGGGGCACTGCATCAGCGGCACAGCCGCGCCCCCAGAAATGATGTTACCAGCAGCCACAAGCTGCATCCAAAGGAATAAACTAACATGCATTTCTCAACCCAATTCACCATACGTGTATCGTCTTTAAACATCGCCATGGACACGGTCTTCAGCTCCAGGACCACGAACCCTGATACCAGAATAAGTAAATATAGAAAAGAAAATTTCATTTAAACAAGTCTGAAGACGACGATGGTTCACGAGCGGTATTTGACGATGTAGATTGTTTCAGAAGTCAAGGATGAGACAATGTGATAATGTTTGACCAAGTTATAAAAATGATCAACATGATGTGGTACGAGTGACAGGTTATAAGCTGCAAAATGTCAAAAACCCGGTTTCGTTCAACAGCTTTCAAAATATGACCTTTGCATAACCTTAAAAGGTCACAAAACAATGTTATGGACATTAAAATAAGGAAACAGGATACGTGCTATAGCTTAATGGAGTTAGTTCGTCGAAAAAGGTCGAAAACCCGGTTCGATTCCCACAACTTTGAAAATTTGACCTTTGTGAACTTTAAAGGTCAAAGGTCAAGGATTATGACCTTTGGTGCAAAACGTCCTCTGGAACATTCCAGGAACAATATAGAACGTCATATTGGCTATATGGCATTTCGCACTCCTCGGATTATCCATACTTTGATGAAATCAGCGTAAAAACAAACTTGAAGGGGGCGCCACGGGCAAGGTGTTCGAGATAGGGCAAAATGGTTTCAAGACTTTAGGTGGGGAATGACCTCAAGATTATGCATAAAAAATATTGTCATCCAAGCTCTCAAAGTTTGGGCGGTGGTATGATTTTTATGTCAAAATTCGCAATTTTCTAAGTTCGTGACCTTGTGAGCTTGACCTTGGGACGAAAATGAAAAATCGAGTGCCATTGGGCGAACCAAATACCGAAACCCGTCAGATTCGACAAACCCCCAAGGAGAAGATGCAAATTGAAATCGGCTACCCCCAAAAAACACGTTTTTTTGGGCGTGGCTCCTTCCATAATGGGCGCACCACGCCCATTTTCAGGAAAACACAACTAGATCATGATATAAACCCCCACCCAAATTTTATCAGGATCGGATCAAAACCGACGGAGCTATGCTCGGGACAGACAGACAGACAGACAGACAGACAGACACACAATAATAACGAATATAGTGGTCACTTATTTTTTTCATGAACCAATAATTCAGGGTCATGGAGCAAACGGTAATCACGTAGAGATGATCGACTCGATTCATACAGGAATGAAACAGGGATTGAATCACAACAAAACCAGTGTGTTGTAAAACACCTGTAATTGTATGTTTTTTGGACAGATTCATGACCGGAAACACACAGAAAAAGGCACATTGCAATGTCGGAGGTTTTTGGTGATTTTGTTACAAGTAGGGATTTTGTTTAGAAACACCTTGTACGGGTAGATTTCCTTGTACAGGTACAGGTAAATGTAGTTTTCTAAACATACTTGATACCACCCATAATACTGTTAATAATAGTTCTGATATATTTTAAAAGAGCAAAAACATTCAGCAATGATAACATTATTGTTTCAACAAATTAATAAATAAAAACACTGAAACTCGAACCATGTCCTTAAATGTTATACACCCAGGTGATCGTCATGATCTTCCGAGTTGATTAGGTCAATGAACTACAAAGAACAACGGGCCCACTTGATTAAATAAAAGTTCACTAAATAAATCATTTCCAACAAAGGATATTCCCACAAGGTGAGTTGTTGAAACAGTTCAGGTGTGTGGAAAACGTATATTTGGGGAGTTTAACCAGGAGGTAAGACCGTGTGTGTCTCGGTGAAGAGATGGTGGGATGAGGGAGGGGGGACTTGAAGGGTTGAGAGAAATTAGACCTCAACCCGAGGAGAGGAGGTTAAAAAAAAGCCACACCTGTGTGTGATGTGAGAACAACAGGTGTTGTGTTTCAGTGTCATCATTTCAATAAGTTCAGAACTGGATAATGCACAAAATTCAGGAGAAAAAAAAATATCCATAAAAACCCAGATTATCTCACCTGTAACGAGAGGGGGAGCACTCGGTAGAGTGCAAAACCTCCGCCGCCAATACTGCTAGGTCACTCAAGTGAACCTGATATCCTATTCATTCAATTTGACGTCAACAGTACTCACAGAGTTATAGTTTGCAACTTTCCCTTTTACATACTCAATTCATTCGTCATAACTAGATTCCTTGATACAGAAATTGATTTTACGTGGGTATATCCACCTGAAGTTCCAAAATCAGCCGCAATTATAATTTTGGCATGTTTTTTTGTTGGAAATCACTTATAACATGTAGAAATGCAAAAAAAAAAAATTCAAATATTTTTTCAAAATGGCCGCCATAGCGGCCATATTGGACTTTGGACAAAGTCCAAAATCTAATGGCATGATCCTTGGACAAACCTAATCCCCCCACCAAGTTTCGTCGAAATCCATCCAGGAGATTTTCCGTAATACTGTTGAAATCATGTCGCCACCGCAGGCCCCCTTAAGGTCACCGTGCGACATCAAATCAAAGACCGTACGGCACCCCCACGTTTTCGGTCTCCACAATTTATAAATACGCCGTGCAGCTAACCGAAAAATAAAAACATATGTGACTGCTACATTGTGTGACCGTGGAAATACTGCGGCTGCCCTATAATTGCTAGTGGCCGTAGATTTTGGAGACCCCACGGCCGCCGTGGCAAATGTGACCTAGGCCTAAGTACATTTCACTGATCACCATATTCATGCGTTACTTGTTTCAAGATTTGAAAGCAATACATTAAATAAACGGTAATTTGACAAAATGATGGTCGTTTCCATGGCAACCCTTGCTCAAAATACAGATATATGTATTCTATATTAATAACTGTCCTCGAGTTAACAATTTTGTATCATCAGTTGCTTGCTTGCGATTAATTTTCAATTTTCAGAGCTGAAAAAAAAAAAACGGTTTGTACCCCAAAACGAGCTATTTGACCATATTATATGCATTGAAAAAATGTGAAACATGGATTTTCTGTTTTCATATTGTTTAAGCTTTCCAAAAATGTTGGGGTTAGCTACTCTCCAAAAAAATTCTAACGAACGTCAAATTATGGACACAAGGAACCTGACTACTACTTATATTTTTGTTTTTGTTCTCATGTAATTGTGTGTGTATTTGATGGACAGATTCTCCATTAGAGGTATGGATGTTGTATTTGGATCGTGCACTTCCTTTGCTGTTTTCGAAACAAAATCTTGGTCATGGAAGTTTCGTACTTGGATTTGTTCATCTCTTCACTTCCCCCTTCATTGAGTTCCATGATTGTTTCTTCATTCTCCGGTGATTGCTTTTCTTTCTGACGTTGGATAAATCTGAAATATAGAAATATAACAGTTAGATAAACATAAACAAGGAGAAAGACATAAAATGTCATAGCCCCTCTCATTTTTTGAATTTTACTGTGCGGAGTTAAAAGGCTATCTCATATTTACAAGACTGATGTGTATGCACAACTGACTTGAGTGGTATGTCGGTATCTTATTGTGGATTTAGGAGATTATTCTATCAAACATGTCTATTTCAGGGGAAAGGGGGTACAATTTAAAGCCCATGAACATACATGTTGCACAGATTTATTTTCTCCATCTTCAATGTGATCTTCATCAGACAGAACCCAATGTTACATCACCTCTCACCGCTCCTACATCGCCACCCCCAACGATCCTATCACTCCGACATATGTTCCAGGTGAAAAAAGGCACTGTCATGTCCACTCCAGTTGGGCCTTAAATGGTTTTGATCAAATCCTCTTAAATAAGTCTTGACAAATCTGTCATAAATAATTAATTCCAGTATTTTAAACAAAATAACATTCGAGTTTTTTGTGTACAAAGACCTGTGGTGAGGCAGTTGCTGTGAAACAACTTTCCTTCTCTTCTTGGAAAAGAAACCCAATCGAAGGCAATCTCAGATCACTCCACAAAGCCCAAAACAAGTGTGTGTCTACTCTCATGGGATCAAGAAAACAATATCTGTCCATTTTAAAGATTGAACTTTCAAACATGTCTCCCTCCTCTTAGACCTGGGGACACCTTTGTTAAATCTGTACCTGGTGTATGATCCCCTTCAACCCCTCTCCTCTTTTCAAATGGCACCACAGCCGACTCCGCTCATGAGAAAGCCGACTGCCTCAATCTCCATCCAAATCTTTTGTCCCCAACCCCTTGCTCTTTGTACCCACCCTCCCCAATCGTAACCAACTGCTCCTGGACTCTGTGTATTTTGCACCTGATACGGTGGAGAGGTTTCTAGCAACCATTAACTCTGATTCTGCAACTGAACGGGATGGAATCAACTCATGTGCCCTCAAAACCTGCTCGGCTGCTCTTGCACATCCTCTCTCTGCCCTTCTCACCTTGTCATTTACCCTAGTTCATCTTCCATCTCCTTTTAAAACAGCCAAGATACCACATTACCTCAAAAGGTGGAAAAACTGATCCCCTTAGGCCTAAGTCACATTTGCTCTGCGGTGAGGATACGGCGGCCGTACGCCCTCTGAATTGACAGAAACGTGCGGCGGCCGCAGAGTTTCTGCGGTGGCCTCAGGGTGGCCCTACGCCATTTGGCTATATTTTACAGGCCGTAGGGGTCGCCATGGAATTATAGCGCGGAGTTTTAACTTTTTTCATTTCTATGTTCGCCATAGCAATTCGACAAGCCGAAACAAAATAACTGGTAAAAAAAAAAAAAAAAAAAAAAACGAACTCGCTCGTTACCGTCCATCTGGCTGCACGTTCGCTTTAGGGCCCCCCCTGCGGTCCCCCTGCGGTCGCCTTGCGTCTACCTTGAAAATTCTATGGCCACCATAGGAATGCCCTAAAGTCACCGTACGACATCAAATCAAAGACCGTACGGCACCCCCACGTTTTTGGTCTCCACAATTTATAAATACCGGCGTCTGCCCGAAAAATAAAAACATATATGACTGCTACATTGTGTGACCATTGAAATGCTGCGGCCGCCGTATAATTGCTCGTGGCCGTAGATTTTGGAGACCCCACGGCCGCCGTGGCAAATGTGACTTATGCCTTAACTGGAGGCCAATTGGTTGACTTACAATCAGCAAGGTCATCGAATCCATCATCCCAGTTGATATGAAATCCTTCCTTTTCTCCAACAACCTCATCTCAGATCACCTAATAGGTTTCAGACCAGCTCATTCGATCTTAGACATGCTGCTTCTACTCACCCGCCAATGGATGGAGGCCCTAAATATTAGACGCGAGATCAGAGCCGTCTCTCTTGACACATGTCGTGCTTTCGATACAGTCTGGCATCCTGCCTTGCTCTCCAAACTGTGCCCATGGCATCCAAGGCCAACTACACACATGGCTTACTGGCTTTGTCTACTCTTGCAGCCAACGTGCCTCTCAAAGGACACCATTTCATCTTCTCTCCCCCAAGGTCGCAACAAGGTGTGTTTTGAACTGCATGGATCGCATCCAGGTATTGTGACCATTAAGTTAATTGCCAGCAGCCATATTTGGTGGCTGGGTACAGATGAAGATCGAGAGAGCTACGTTTGTCACTGTTCTGTGTGTCAGGCTACCACCCCAAACTCACATGAGGCACCACTTCACATGTGGTCTTGGCCTTCTAAATCATGGTTTCAACTTCTGTGGTGTACTGATAGAAGATGCTTCGCATGCAGACACGATGCGGGGGAACAGTCGAGCCAGGCTGTGTTGCACAAGCGCGAGCGCGGGCGTACTTTGCCCGCGGCTCTCCTTTATTACATATTCAGCACACTCACGAGCCGGGCGACTCCAGCATTACTACGACTCCTCAGGCGGCGCGCACACCTTATATTCCTTGCAGATACGATGACCACAACGACCCTTCCTCCCATCATCATGCCCCGCCCTGCATGCCCGCAGGCTACACCACACTCCTCCCTCCTAAAACTATGATTATTAAATGATCACCATCATAATAAGCATAAACAGCACGAAGGACTACGGTATAATAGTAGACAAGGCACAAAAAATGAAAACAGCGAAGTATAACAGCACATCACATCATATAATGCGTGAAAGCGAGCTAATGGAGCTGCCACTCTGCCACCCCCCCAAACTCTGGCCGCGTTACCGATATGAAGCAGCAAGGCGAAAAGCACAGCAGCCCTACACAGCGGAAACGCCCCCAGGCGGCTCATGCTGACATGGCCCTCGGCGAGGCCGTGGCGATCTCCCGAGCAAACCTCCCCCGGCACCATCAAACGCCTCCGGCCCACTTCCCTCAGGCAGACCTGACGCCGATAAACCTTCCGAGGCCGGAAGCCCGCTGTCTGGAAGCCGCGGCGCCAGCGCCAGCCTCGATTGACCTTGGATGGGGGCGCTGAACAGCGCCGCTGGCTGGACGCACTCAATGCTCCAAAACAACTCACGCACCACAATCAGTTGAGACGCCAACGCCCGTCTAAACGGCCTTGAGCGAACACAGAGAGCTGCGCCCGCAACCAGAGGTGGGGGTAACGCCGACCAGCGCACCAGTCTTGGCTCTGAGTGGATCTCCGAGACCCACACGGCAGTTAGATGGTAGCAATTCCATTTAAACCACACTTCAATCATAGGCTCGTTATAAATCACTACGAACATCATTTGAACCATTGCAAACTCATGTTTCCATACAGCGCGTTCTTTTGACAAAATCCCAGCACATGACAAAGCAACTACCCGCGGCCCGGGACAATGGAAGGCCAACCCAACCTTTTTATTCGCCATCACCGCTCCCAAAGCCACCACATCACATTGACCATAATACAAATCCCATTGATTGATCTCCGCCAAACCCACTCTCACACAGGAACTGCTGGCATTTATTTCAACAACGTTAAACTGCATCACTAGAGCAAGGATAAACACATATGCAATGAACAGCAACCCACAACCCACAACCCACGAGTCCGTTTCTTGGTTGTCGACTCGATGTTGTGACTCGCGACTCCCTTTAACGCCACGGGCTCACCGCAACCTGTCAAAGCTGCTCGAACAACACCGGCGCGCATTGCCTCACGAACGCTGCCGGCGCGGGAACTCATTGCGAGAGCTGATACGCCTCTCGCAGCTCCCGAACCGTACATCACCGCCGCAGGCAGCAATGAACGGCCGCTCCCGTTGCATTGACGCGGCTCCCGCCGCCAGAACCTCGCCCCCGGTACTCGACGAAGGCATCGAAGAGAGCACTGGCACACCTGGAGGTACGAACCGGAGATCCAGCCCGAGATGCGCCAGCCAGTCCCGACCCAAAAGGGCGGGCCCCTCCCCTCGCACCACGAACACCGAGAGCCGGGCGCGTTGACCTCGGTAGCGCACTGAGACGTCGGCCCTCGCAAGCGGTGCGATCGCTTCACCGGTGTACGTGTACAGCGACAAGGCCGTCTTGACCAGGCGAATACCGCGAAGACCACGAGCCGCCTGCTCACCCATGACCAACACCGCAGCCCCGGTGTCCACGCAAAACACGGTCGGCTCGCCATTCACTTCGACCTCCACCGTGAACGGCGTCGTCATCTCCGAACCAACGGAAAACAGACTCAACCGTGGTTGCATCTCCTGCTCCGGCCCACCGGCATCGCCATGCCCTGGTTGCAGGCCGATCTCAGGTCACTGGGGTCCTCCCGCACCTCGTCATCCAAGACCCCAACGGAGGCCCCCGCCATCCGACACACACGCTTCAAATGTCCCACCTTGTGACAATGCAAACACACGGTGTTCTTATACGGGCACATTTGTCGCAGGTGCGGACCCCCACACCCCCAGCACCCCTGGAAAGCCACTTCACTCCCGGTGCGACCGTGCTGCGGTGCGCGCCCTCGTCCCACACCGCCAGGTGCGCGTGATACCTGCGGCACTTGAGTCATCGCGCGGACTCCAGGCTGCGCGACCTGCGGCACTTGCACGGTCACCGCGTGGACCTCGGGATCAGCCGACATGCCCCAGCTGGAGCTACTCATTACGTCCTGGCCAGCGATGGTGCGGACATCCGTGAGTGTCTGCTCGACAGACGAAGCAGTCCCGACTGCTGAGTCGAATGTGATGTCGGTCAACCGCAGGATGGCTGCTACCATCTTTGCGTCTCGCAGACCAGAAATAAAACGATCTCTGAGCCGTGCCGGACGCTCCTCTGTCGTGAACTTGCAAGGCACAGCCGGATGCTTCACCCGTGCTACGAAGTCTGCAACGCGCTCCTCGCCACCCTTAGCGAGGTGATCGAACTGGAACCGCGCGAGATGCAACAACTTCTCTGGCGCCAAGTGGGTCTTCATTTTCGCCACGATGTCCTGAAACGATAGCCCGTCATCACTGGGCTTATTTGGAGCCACCAAATCACTCAGCAGCCGGTAGTGCTCCGTTGATAGCGAGGCGAGCAAGATCGCCTTGCGTTTCTCTTCATCATCTACATCATTCGCGCGAAAGTAGCAACCTAACTGTTCAGAAAACAACTCGAATTCATCTCCCCCAAACACGGGTACGCGCCCGTGCGCCGTGCCCCGACCTTCTGCCATGCTCGTGCTGGCGAGACCCTTGGCTCCGTAGCCTGGAACCGCACTGGTTATTTGCCGCCCTGCACACGCCGATCCGAAGATCCTCGTCAGCCAACTGTGGTGTACTGATAGAAGATGCTTAGCAGGCAGACACGATGCAGGGGAACAGTCGAGCCGGGCTGTGTTGCACAAGCGCGAGCGCGGGCGTACTTTGCCCGCGGCTCTCCTTTATTACGTATTCAGCACACTCACGAGCCGGGCGACTCCAGCATTACTACGACGCCTCAGGCGGCGCGCACACCTTATATTCCTTGCAGATACGATGACCACAACGACCCCTCCTCCCATCATCATGCCCCGCCTTGCATGCCCGCAGGCTACACCACAACTTCATTTAGATTATGCTGAACCATTCTTGGGGAAGATGTTTTTTGTTATAATTGATACTCATTAAAATCGGATTGAATGGAATGATTAGCTTTATCATCCAGTACCAGTGAAATCACGGTTGAGAGTTCACCGGATCATGGTTCATCTTTCGTCAGTGCTGTTTCAGGATTTTATCAAACATAATGGTATCAAGTACTATCACTATGCTCCCTTTATACCCACTTCTCATGGTCAGGTTGAGAGAGCTGTGCAGACGATGAAAAATGGATTCAAAAAGGTGAATGACAGCACTGCTCTGAAGACCAGGTTGTCACACGTGTTATTTACATCTACAATACGCTCACACCCAACCACTGGACACACCCACAGAAATGATGTTCGGTCAAAGGCTAAAGAAACGCTTATCCCTGATCCATCCCAATGATTCGTTCAGAGTTTCTGACCACCAGTTCAAACAGAAGTGGTCCCATGCATGACAGGATCTCAGTTCCACGTATCATCAATGTGTTTGATCCTGTTTTTGCGCTGAATCCTGGCCGTGGACCGAAATGGCTCACTGGTCATGTAATCAATCAAAATGGAAACTTTATTTATTGTGTAATTGTCAAATGGACATACAGCACATAAACATCTTGACCAACTCGGCCGAAGACATTGTGAGCCCAATCCTCCCACCCATGTTCAGCCCGTTGAAAGTGAATCCTTGATATCGATTCTTGTCATATGCCTGGTGTTGGCTTAATTGTTAAGGTAGTGGGCTTGGGATCCTAGGGTCCTGAGTTCAAATCCCGCTCAGTTGTTGAATTAACACCAGGTGGGGTTGACTCTGCCTGTCATCCTTCCGAGGTCGGCAAAATGAGTGCCAGCATGCTGGTATACTGTGTCGGAGTGGCGACCCGTCCAGGATTGTTCCCAATAGCCAAGGAGAACTGCTTCGGCGGCACCAACGCTCTGCACAGAGTATGGTCCTAATGGATGGATGGATGGATTCTTGTCATGAGCCAAGTTCTGGAATGCAATGTTTCACAACCTGATGTGTCTGAACCAAATTTCAGAGAGTTGGAACCTGTACCTTCTCTTCCCCCACCTCCACCTGAATCTGCTGCAATCATCGCTCCACAAGAACAGTCAACACATTTGTGATGCCGTGCTCACACTCGGAAGGCACTTGAATGGTTGAACTTATAATGATTGTACCTTGTACTAATGTATCGCTATTTTGGGGGGAGGGGTGGCATGCCGACATGTTCTGTTTGAAGTTACCCGGATGTGCATGTGCATTCGTGCCTACCAACAATAAACGTGCTGGTCCGACGGGTTTTTTCTTGCTTTTCACCCCTTAGTCCCGTGTATTAGACAAGACAGATGTAGTGTGGGAAACTTAGACAAGACGGATGTGGTGTGGTGAAGTTTGACAAGACAGATGTGGTTTTTGGAGACAATCTCAAGAAATGAGAAAATCCAAAAAACTCCCAAAGATTCTCCAAGGGGAAACAGCAGCAATAATTTTGAGTGTGAGGAATTATTGTGTTATTATTCACTCCCTTTGTTTCATACTTAATTGTTTTTTTGATGTTTTATTCCCCCCAAAGAATGTTCCACAATCCATTTTGTTTGTCCAAATGAATTAACACACCTTCAGTGTTGTGAGAAAATGAAATGATGAGAAAACAATCAAAATTAACCCACCTTGTGATTTTCGTGTAGCGCCAAATCAGGACCAAGGCCCCAAATATCACAGCACAGAGGACACAAATTGTCACAACAACAAAGGTTCGTTGGCGTTTTGCTTTTGAACCTGCAAAGTGAAAACCAGAATGAAAATCATTCCTTGTGGATTTGTTTGGATTTACAATCTTACCATTGTGATCCACAAACTAAATCACAAATGTGTTATTTTACCATTTACTTCTCCTTCCTCCCCCCCCCCTACCCCCTGCCCATCCTCACCCTCACCTCTGCACAATTTCTAATCGATCCCCTTGCTCCGTAAGTGTTAAAATTCAAACGAATAATAATTTAATAATGGTTTGAATGTTGACTTGGCCCGTACGTTCGATTCAAGACAATGAAGAATCCACTTCATTTTCATGTCAAAGGTCAAGGTGAAAGTTTTCTGGATGTAATTTAAATGGTGAAATGTTAACTAATTAATGGTGTAAAGTGAACTCCTTTACTAATGGGACATTTAAACGAGTTGGTTGGAGTCGAATAGGACAGAAGTGAAATTGATGGGTTCAGGTTAAATGTTAAGGTCACAACAACTGGTGAAAGTTTAGTAAAATGTAACTTTAAAATGTCAAGTAGAACTGAAAAAACATACAATGAGTCAAGAAAAAAAACTTTTAAAAAACGTTGTGATCACATTGGGAATTAGGAATAGATGAGATGATAGTTTTATGGAATTTGGGTGAAAATGGAACGTCTCAGGTGAAGGAGATAAAAATGAACAAAATTGTTTATAATGGAATCACATGTCATGTGACTCTGGTTGTTATGTTAATGATGATAAACTGTGGTGATTGTTGGAAGGTTCTGGATTTGAACCATGACATTGGAAATGTGGAGTTTTGGGGATGAGAGAATTGTCTTTACTTCACATTATCAGTGTGTGTGTGTGTGTGTGTGTGTGTGTGTGTGTGTGTGTGTGTGTGTGTGTGTGTGTGTGTGTGTGTGTGTGTGTGTGTGTGTGTGTGTGTGTGTGTGTGTGTATGTGTGTATGTGTGTATGTGTGTATGTGTGTATGTGTGTATGTGTGTATGTGTGTGTGTGTGTGTGTGTGTGTGTGTGTGTGTGTATGTGTGTGTGTGTGTGTGTGTGTGTGTGTGTGTGTGTGTGTGTGTGTGTGTGTGTGTGTGTGTGCACCTGTTTATCCGTTTTAGAAAAAGAGTGAAAAATAAATAATTAACTATCATATCCACCACTACAGGGTTTGTGATTTGGACTGAACTGAGAGACTTACGGACCAGCAGGATCGTAGATGTCGATCCCTCCTTGTAATTTCGGTAACGTATCGTACAGGTGTAAGTTCCACGATGATGAAATTCCACATCTTTGAGGATCAGAATAAAAGAATCCCCGTTTGGATTTCGGGATATTTTAATCCTCCCATCCAGGACTTGTTGTTCTCCATTTTGAAAAAAGTATAATGGGTTCTTGTTCGAGTCTTTGTGGAACTCGATGGAAAGGAGATAATCATCAATAGAAGGTGAACCTTCATGCGTATCGAGAGAGAACGTGTAAATGAAGTTCGAATCGTCACCAGTTGTAACTTCAACAGTCTTTGTGTTGTTCACAATCACGTGACCTGTAATGGACAAACAATGAAAGTTTCACAAAACGGAGAAAATCATCTTACACATTATATCGTGCTCTGTATTTACCAAAACTCAAAATAAACAAATGTTTTCGTCAATCAGAGGGGAGGGGGAGTAATTTGTGCCCATGATCTGTATTCAAAATTTAGGGGAGATTGGCCAAGTTGATTCCAGAAGATCAGACGAGTTACATTCATATCATGTACATACACATATATATGTGTGTGTACTGTGTGTGTGTATATATATATATATATATATATATATATATATATATATATATATATATATATATATATATATATATATACATACATACAGGAAGTCGTCGACCTACGACTGCGATCAGTTCCGACCCACCAGTCGTAAGTCGATTTGGTCGCAAGTCGTCCAACCTTTATTTTTACCTTTATTTATGGTGTATCGGCCGATGCAAAAATTACCATATGTATATTATACTGTATAACGATATAATAATCATCCGTAAGTCTTATTTTATTAACATTTTCTTTGTTCAAGTCAAACACTGCACGACTGCAGTACAATTGGTATAATATTTGCAAAAACATACAAAAATACAAAACATGTTATTGGTCACTCGTGCTTGGTTGTGGATCATCGATGTTATCAGCTCGGGCAGCGCTCGGGGTAGCCGGAGTTGTCTTTTTCGTAAACAATGAAATTGAAATTGCGTTGTTATAATTGTCGATCGCATGGGTGCAGACGCTTTCACAGATTCACGAATCCTTTCTTTATCTTTCAAAATCATCGACAGTCGAGTGTGATAACAAGATCACGTGCGATCGCATTCACTTTCTTTCCTCCTTCGTACTGTTTGATCACCTGCATTTTCGTGGCGAGATCAATGGCCTTTCTTTCCTTCTTGGCAGGTTGAGGAGTAGACAACGATAATTTCCTCTTGGTAGACATCTTGGAGATGACATCTTGAGACCACTCTAACACGCGAGCAATGGTGGGTGCTGGGGCGGAAACTGAGCAATCTGAGTGGGTGGAGACGCGGAGCAATCTTGTCGTAAAGTCGAACAGTCATAAGTCGACGACTACCTGCATATAGTTGCGGTTCTGGAAACCGCATCCCTCCAACACCAATGGCATCCAACTTCAACATATAAATACAGTGGTCCCCAACATATAAATATAAATATATACAGTGGTCCCCAAACAGTTATTTCATTAATATACGTTCAGATAGTCCTTTACTTCTTGTCTAAAGGGACAAACGGGACAAGTGCGTTGTGTAAATCTCAGAGTTAGGTCTGATTATATCTCTGAACTCATTCCTATTCTTATTTTCTTTATTCCTGAAGTAAATCCAAGCAATGGGTCCTCATGAGGGCCAGCGGGCGCTACGCTCGGACACCCATCTGTGAAAACCGTGGCCACACGCACTTCGCTGGGAGAAGAGGTCCTCACGAAGGCCAGCAGGCACGACACTCGGATACCTACCGATGAAAACCGCAGCCACACCCTTCGCTGTGAGAATGCGCCCTCACAGGAGACCAAAAGGAACAAAACACCAACGCCCACGCTGCACGGAACATGTGCAGCACAGCAGTAATTTCCACTCATTGGGCAGGAGAGATAGGAAGGATAACGAACACAACGGTGCGCTGCAGGAATGCCGGAGGAATACAACGAACAATACACTAAATGCTAACTTACAGTATGCACGCAGTGCACTCTTTTAAACCCATTTCTGAGTCTAATAATAATTATATATATATATATATATATATATATATATATATATGTATATATATATATATATATATATATATATATATATATATATATATATATATATATATATATATATATATATATATATATATATATATATATATATATATATATATATATATATATATACATATATGTACATATATATCTTCATCTTCAATCCAAATCTCCATTTAATACTTCTATCTATCCTCTTCTTCAATCCAAAGCTCCATGTAATAATCTCCATATCCATATCCAATCTTTTCCTTCGGTTCATGACACAGATCAGGGCCGGCACCACGCACACCACCACTTTTGATAAATCACCGCATGCTCAATGGCGGCGGATCCACGGGCAGCCCCGGGGTAATTTATTATCGCACACAGAGCAGGGCACGAATGGCACACGTCTTGTTCGGGTCTGCAAATGTGTTTACCATAGCATCTTACCGTCAGTCTTTGCGGACCACCGCATCCGCGGCTGTCTCCCACATATGGTGAATGTCCTCTCATCTCTCTGCCCAGCGAGGCTGCAGCCAGGCAGAGGCACACTGTACAGCTCGGGCCACATGGCTTACAGACAGGCAGTGCATTGACCGGCGCTGTGGACGTCCAATGACTCAATGCGTTACATCCGACCGCCGGTCGGTGTGGACGGTCCGGGAGTTCGGTGCAGGGTGATTTGTGTCACAGTGCACGGAGCGAGACGATTCTGCAGCTTGGAACCATCTGGCCGGAAGTAAAGTGGAGCCACTTACGGCCATCACGGCTGGGCCGTGTGCTGGCTAAGGCCCAACCAGATCGCCCGATTCGGGTGACGACATATCGCTTCGGGTCGTCACCCCCGACCGCACCACAGGGTCTATAAAAGGACGGGTCGTGGGGCTGTCGTCGTCGTCTTTCCTACTCAGCATTCCTCGTCTGCCGATTCCACCTGCATCATCAACAACTCGCCTGCTGGCTCTGCCTTCTTCGCTACCTTGTCTCTGACTCCACCCACCCACCCGCCTGATCCTGTCTGCCACAACGCCCACTCGTTTTGACTCCGCCTCTCTCCACCCACTGGCTTCCGACTCCGCCCAGAGTCCTTCCTTCACGCATGGGTCGCATCCCATTCTTCAACAGCACTTAGCTGCTCTAAGTGTCATGAAGCGGAAGACGACGCGCCAGTTGTCAGGGAGGTATCGCACAGCAGAACATCCCCCCAAAACATATTGGTGGCACGGTCGGTCAATCGTGCAAGGTATTGAGAGACTGTTAGCCTCATCTCCTCTCCTCTTTCTTCTCATTAACTCCTCTTTTTTGGGGTGTGTGTGTGTGTGTGTGTGTGTGTGTGTGTGTGTGTGTGTGTGTGTGTGTGTGTGTGTGTGTGTGTGTGTGTGTGTGTTATGGTGCCTGTCCTCGTTTAAGTTAAGAGTGTACAAGAATTATATCAGGATAACTCTACTCTATGTCTGTTTTTGTAAGTTGCTTGTATTATTGTCGCCCCTCACTTTTCTTCCTATCCCTGCTTACACACAACAATAAACGACATCCGCTGTGCCACATATCTTTCCTCGTCTGCCTGTAAATAAATCCTTTGTAGAAATGTTCCTAGTTCGTTTTTGTCTTTTCTTTCATTGATCCAGCATGGTCCGTATCCTAGCCGAACCGGGACTTTATTCCCAACGATCCATTCCTTTTAGCCAGTACATCCTTGGCAGTGTCGCTTGGCTGCATCTGATCCGGTAAGGTGATCTGGTTCAGACAAGGCGGGGCGTGTCCTCCGGTAATTAGGTCACGTGATTCATTAGGTGTCCTGTTTAACACATATAGGACCCGAGGTCACGTGGTTGAGATACTGGCGTCTCACGGTCGGTTACCGACCCGCCACACCACGGAATTATCGATGTACAACGGCTTGCAATTCCAGGGAGTCTGGTGAGAACCCGAGATAGTTCCCCCCACCCCTGGTGGTCTTCTCACCCAGTCCCCTGGCTGCAACAATATGTATATACATACATACTTGAACATACATACATACATAGTATATATATATATATATATATATATATATATATATTTATATATATATATATATATATATATATATATATATATATATATATATATATATGTCTAATAGGTTATATCGCGTTATATATCGGGGTTTCACTGCAATATATATATATATATATATATATATATATATATATATATATATATATATATATATATATATATATATATATATATATATATATATATATATATATATATATATATATACATGCAATCCCGCACCATATTCTTCTTCTTCTTCTTCTTCTTTCGGCTGCTCCCGTCAGGGGTCGCCACAGCGGGATCATCCGTATGATCCGCATAGTGATTTGGCACATGTTTTACGCCGGATGCCCTTCCTGACGCAACCCTGGTCGCCTCTTACGACACAGGGATATGGTATACCTATTTTCACCGGGGTATACACCGGCCCAGTATACTGGTACTCATTTCGCCATCCTCGGAAGGATGACAGGCTGAGTCAACCCCTGGTGTATTAATTCAGTGGCCCAATGGGGCTTGAACTCAGGACCTTTTGGATCCCAAGCCACTGCCCTAACCACTGCGCCAACACCAGGCATGCATATACACACACACACACACACACACACACACACACACACACACACACACACACACACACACACACACACACACACACACACACACACACACACACACACACACACACCAGTGAAACCCCGATTTTACGCAAATTCGGATATAACGCGATGAGTCATTGGACCTTTTTTTTTGCTCTTTCCAGAACTGAAAAGTTTTTCGGTGAATTAATTTCTTGTTTCCTTTTCTTTTCTTTTTTTTGATCGTTTGCCAAATCCCCACTGTTTCCAACTCCAACTCAGAAGCATTCCAGATTTCGCTCGCAGCCAGCAACATGCCATGTTCATATAAGGAACACTCGATCACTTTTTTTTTTAGAAATAAACTGTAAAATGATGATTGCTCATATTCTTGAATGTTTTTATTTGTTGTTTTGTTTATTAAAAAGCTTTATCGAAGAATTAGTGTTTTGATTTTAGACTGTAACCAACAACGATTTATTCATGGAGATTCTTTTAACTTAAAGATTATTTACTTGCTAGACGGTAAACATGCAAAAACGGGTCAAATATGGCGAAAATAGGGGTGTTTTAGGGATGTTAGGTCAACATTTGGGTAAGTTACTTGAACGCTGATTTTCTTGAAGCCCGATTTAGCACGACCCCTTTTTTCGCTGATGACATTTTATGGACCTCAACGATCGCTGCTTATATAACAAGGCCACACTGTATATATACATATATTTACATCCATATATATATATATATATATATATATATATATATATATATATATATATATATATATATATATATATATATATTGTTATGAGTCAGGTAGAGAAAACCACTGGGGGGATGGGGGGTAGGTATAGTGCATGGTTCCGTGCTCACATTAATTACCCTGACGGACAGAACAGGCCCCTTACAGTATTTACTGGTGTGGCTCCTACGACCAAGTCCAGGGCTGATTTCCCCGCCAGTAGCGTCTCGACCAAGGCCATAGGGTCCCTCTGGGCAAGGTTGGGTGAACCCGTCACTCATGCCGGAACTATTGCCTCGGCACCCGGGCTTTATGAGGCACGCATCGATTTGGAAGCCTCCAGCTCCACTCTTCTCATCTCACGTGCTCGATGAACCTCCCCTCTCTTAACGGCAACTCAATACCCATCATGTACAATTGATTTCCAATCGGCTCAACGGGCTAACCTCCCCGCTTTAGCAGGGAAAAAATTGCCTTAAAAATGCTTGTTGTTGTTGTTGTTGTTGTTGTTGTTTCGTTTCGTTGCTTGTTATATGACTCTTCTCGGGCTCCAACTCGATTGTGCAACCACTGGCAGTTAGTATATCGAACCCAATTAGACATTGGTCGCACATCTCCGCCACCCAAAAGTTCTATCCTTAATTTTTTTTTTAAGTGAGCCCAATTTAAGGGGCTCACAAAACCACGCCCCTATATGATAGAGGGCTGTTGCTCCCCGGTAGCGCTAGCTGCCAGCTATGATTTTGCATATGGTGGATATCATCCCAACCATCAATAGTTGAATTAAGGATCAACAGGGCTGATGATTGTGGTGCTTAGCTTCCCTGTGTCCATAGCACGTATGTGCCTAACCCTTTTGCCGGGCAATTTTGCACCTTAATTGCTATCAAACTGGTGTCATGCCAATTTGGCCTACACCATAAGTGACCTGTTGCAGGGGTGAGGGCTCTTCTCCATCTGATCCTGCCGAACCAAGGCCCTAAATGCTCTCGGCAATCATTAGTTTCCCTAGGGGGCTGGCGGGGGGGGGTGTCGGGACCGGCTAGTCCAGTCTTCGCTCAGAGCGGAGCTGGTGGTCTGGTAGGTCGGGTCTCTTCCCTGTGCAGGAACCTTCACTCCCGCAACAGGTGGCCCAGTCATCCCACAGTTATAGCACTTTTACCGGATAGGATGCATACCCCCGATGTTGGTTCCCAAATTGCCTCTTCCCCCATGCCCCAAATTGGGGTATTTACCACAGGCCCACCAGGTGTCCTCCGTATATGTATGTATATATATATATATATACATATATATATATATATATATATATATATATATATATATATATATACATATATATATATATATATGTTGCTTGTTGTTCGTCTTCGGGGCTGCTCCCTTGGAGTGGGGTCACCACAGCGGATCATCCGTTATGATCCGCATTCTGATTTAGCACAGGCTTTTATGCCGGATGCCCTTTCCTGACGCAACCCCTGGTCACGCCTCTTACTACACAGGGATATGGATTGGGTTTCGCCACCGGATCTCCAGGCTGCCCAACACCCTCTCATAGCGTGGCCCAGTGTAGAGCTCCCGTCCTCAAGCGATCCTCCTTCCAACCTAAGCCTCCGAGTAGCCGGATGACAGGCGCACGCCTACTATGCCCG
>NC_140976.1:8921350-8948689 GCF_056783735.1 Eptatretus burgeri | reverse complement strand
GGATTCACAAAATGGAGTAAAACATCTTACACATTTTATCGTGTTCTGTATTTACCAAAACTCAGAATAGACGAGAAGGGCACTTGGTAGAGTGCGGACCTCGACCACGCAATGCCTGATCCATGAGAACATATCGGGCCCATTACATTTTTGAAATATCATGCTATACAGGACTATATCGTTTTTGGCCCGATCTCTCAATGGTGAAGAATCACTTAAAAAATTAAATAACTCTCGTATCGAGATTTGGATTCGGATCAACACCAAAACTGAATCAATCCGTCCTCGCGACACACCTAACGTGTCCACCAAGATTCGTCCGAATCTGTCCACAAGTTTTTGAGATATCCTTCATACAAACAAACAGATAGAGAGGGGTGAAAACAACCTCCTTCACCTTCTGTGGCAGAGGTAAAAAATGTGTTTGTGAATCAGAGGGGGGTGGAGGGTGTGAGGGGACTATTTTGTGTCCACGATCTGTTTCCAAAATTTAGTTCGACATTGGCCCAGCCGTTTTTGATTCTACAAAATCGCGATACATACATACACACACACACACACACACACACACACACACACACACACACACACACACACACACACACACACACACACACACACACACACACATATACACACACACACACACACACACACACACACACACACACACACACAAACACACACACAAACACACACACCCCTTGAGCAGCATTAACTTCAACCAAACGTTTCCTGTAACTCTTGATAAGTACTGCACATCGGCTTTGAACAATTTTTGCCCATTCCGATCCTTACAGAACTGCTTCAACTCAGATATATTTGTTGGCTTTCTTGCATGAACTGCTCGTTTCAGGTTCTGCCACAACATGCCACACAACCCGCATATGCTCTAAGGACAAACAATACACATCCGGCAACAACATGACCAGTGTCTAGCCTTTCACTATTGGGTCGAGACGTCAAGTCATCAATCACGCCCACAGTGATGCCGACCATGCAGGACTGTGTAAACTATCTGTCTCATCGAGACTTCGTTTCAAAATAAGCCTGAGCAATTCAGGACATGGCGAGCAGTCTTCTAGAACATGATCAGAGGAGTACCGCTGGCATCCGATGAACAGCTAAAATTATTTAAAACTTTCTGAAAACTTATGCTGTGTTGGATGACCAGTCAAATTGGTCTCTGGGCCACGGCAAACTCTGACTACTTCAAAGTGTCAAATAATTTAGTCCCCTATGATCTCAAAACCTGCTCTGGAACTATGGCTGCCATTGGTTGGTGTGTCAGGAATGTAGTCATCGGATCTTTTGATGGAATCATCCACTTGCCACTCCGGGAGTTAACCGAGTGTAATGCTATTCCTTGCAATTCCTCCGAGATTCCAACACTGGAGGTCACAAGGCTCCATTCACAAACACGTATTATTGCTGAAATGTTTCCCGAACCTGACCCAGAAGCGACCATCTTACTGTTCATTGGACGAGGTGCTCCTCAGCTGCTGAAGTTCAAAGAATATCAGAAAGGATCACCTAATGCTCTGTTGGATGGGTGGTAATTGGTGATTTATGTCTGGACGGTGTCCATAGCCCTGAAAAAGTGGAGGCCGATCACACCCACATTCTCAAAAATGGAAGACCATAGGTCTGCTCACCATACCCTAATTGTGACACCGTCAAGGACGTCATCCTGCTACATCGTCCCTTACCTTCCGGTCAGCTCTTCAGGAGATCCTGCGACCACAGAGCCTAAAACGATGGGGTCAACAGTGACGTCGATCAGCAAACAAGGAATGATGACAAGCCGGGTCGCTCCATAGAAGACAACCGTTTTCTCACAATCTTGGAGGACGGATTCATGAGGAATGACAATGGCAATTGGGTGGCTCCGTTACCCTTCAGAGACAATTTAAAACTTCCAAACAATCGACCTCTTGTAATTAACCACTTGAAGTCCCTTTACAAGCTTCTGTATAAGAAACCAGACCTTAAGCTGCAGTACATGGACTTCATGGCAAAACTCTTCCAAAGGACATGCTGAGCCTCTTGAACCAGAAACAGAGGGAAAACGACCATGATGGTATCTTCCTCATTTTTATACATTCCATCCAAGAAAACCTGAACATATGTGTGTGGTGTTTGATGGCAATGCCATCTATCATGATGTCTCACTAAATAACGAACCACTTCCTGGTCCAGAACTCGTCAATAGTCTCCTTGGGGTATTGGCATCGCGAGAATCAAGTATTCTGTGTTTAGAACTCTGTGTCACTGTTCTGGCTGTTGAATCGGTCGAAGTTATCACTGACAAGCTCCACATCGAACTCAACCCCATCACTTTCGACACGGACAGTCGTGTGGTGCTCGCATATATGTTTAAACAACGAATCATGGCGTTTCCATGCGTTTGTGGTCAACCGTGTTCAAAGTATCCACAAAAGTATATCACCTTCTCAAAAGAACGACGTCACAACTGACATTAACCCAGCAGACCTGGCCACTCGTTCCATAATCGCCTCTGACCCGATGGAGTCATTGTGACTGTCTGGGCCAAGATTTCTCTGGGATTCTGAACTACCTATTAAACCGACTTTGTCTGCTGTAGAGTTGGTTAACAATCCAGAGTTTTGTTGCATCGCCGTATTAGCGACTAGACATGAACGTTCATTGGGAACAATATTTCACACGTTCCTCGAAGTGGAAGTTCAAACGTGTCACATATGGGTGGGATGTGGGAACGAATGATTGGTGTCTGTCGTAGAATCCTGAACCTGATTCTCTTGGAGACAAAAGTTTATCTCACCCACGTGCTCCTTACCACCTTCCTCGTGGAGGTATGTGCTATTGTCATCGCTCGTCTCCTTGTACCAGTGTCTCCAGATCCAAACGTTCCAGAAATATCGACACCAGCGGTACTACTCACCATGAAGACCACACCTCTTCCTGCACCACTGGGCGATTTCTGTCTTCCTCCAGACATATTTGGCGATCAGTGGCGACGTTTACAGCATTTTACAAATACTTTCTGGTCACGATGCCGCAAATAATATCTTCCGAAGCTGCAGCCCCCGGATGTGGAGGTAAGTCAAGAAACACAATCTTTTTGTCAGTGACATTGTTCTGCTCAAGGCAGATGCTCACAGGAACAACTGGTCCTGTGTTTGTGTGATTGAGACATTTCCCAGCACAGACAGTCAGGCTCGTAAAGTGTGAATCCACACCATGAAGGACGGCAAACCCCATTTCTACCTCTGACCCGTAACTGAGGTTGTACTGCTTATACGAGAGGGGGAGAGTGAATGCCTTCATTGTGTTCTATTGATTGTGAACTTCATATTCTTAAGTTATTTTCCATTATGCCCCAATCTGTTAGCCTTAGTCTGGTCCATTAATTTAGTGACTATATGATGAACAATCAAGTCGTTTATTACTTACGAAATCTAAAGATTTCATAAGTATATTGATGACTTCCATCCTCTGTTTGTGTGTTTGTTGGTGTGTGTGTGTTTGTTGGTGTGTGTGTGTTTGTGTGTTTGTTTGTAGGCACGATAACTCGAGAACGGAAGAAGCGACCAATGTCAAATTACACCACGTGATTCAGGAGGGTGATGGTTAGCGCTGATTAGATTTTGGTCAAAATCAGTCAAAGGTCAAGGTCACAGTGAGGTCAAACATAATTCTGTAAATTCATGTGGAGAAATGGAGTATTTTTGCTTCAGTCGACGTTACGAGTTCGTTTTAACTTCGATTTTAATTTTGTCTTCGTTTTTTTGCGATCACTTCGGACGCTTAACACTCGGTTGTCGAAATTCTGGTAAAAATCATATGTTTTGGAGACGTTTTAAGATTGTATAAAAAATATTTCACTCACCGCGTCACGGCTCGTCATGTGGTGCAGCGCGCTCGAGCAGACGCGGCGTTGAGTCATGTAAAGGTTTTGCGTGTGCGCGCTGACGGTGTTTTCGATAAAGATGGTGTTTAAAAGTCATTTTTTATCCCAATAAAGGTAATCGTCGCATGCCTGACTCGCTAAGCCGTCGGATTATGTAAAGATTGTTGGTGGATGGCCGAATATTACGGTTTTGTGACTTTGATAAAATAATATTGAATAATTGCGTGGAGAAATGGAGATTTTTGCTTTGGTCGATGTTACGAGTTTGTTTTAACTCGGATCACAATTCTGTTTTCACTTTTGGTAATGGCCAAGTATGCTTAACACTCGGTTCTTGAAATTCTGGTAAAAATCGGATGTTTTATGAGATTTATGTCGGGTGTCGTGTCTGAGGCTTAACTGAAGATAATGCCAATGAGGGGGATTGTATCACACGGCATTGCGCGCTCGTTTTAAAGTCAATTTAAATCCTGTCTTCAATTTTGGTAATGGCTAAGTATGCTTAACACTCGGTTTTCGAAATTCTGGTCAAAAATCGGATGTTTTATGAGATTTATGTCGGGTGTCGTGTCTGAGGCTTAACTAAAGATAATGCTAATGAGGGGGATTGTATCACACGGCATTGCGCGCTCGTTTTAAAGTCAATTTAAATCCTGTCTTCAATTTTGGTAATGGCTAAGTATGCTTAACACTCAGTTGTCGAAATTCTGGTCAAAAATCGGATGTTTTATGAGATTTATGTCGGGTGTCGTGTCTGAGGCTTAACTGAAGATTATGCTAATGAGGGGGATTGTAACACACGGCATAACGTGCTCGTTTTAAAGTCAATTTCAATCCTGTTTTCACTTTTGGTAATGGCTAAGTATGCTTAACACTAGGTTATCGAAATTCTGGTCAAAAATCAGATGTTTTATGAGATTTATGTTGGGTGTCGTGTCTGAGGCTTAACTGAAGATTATGCTAATGAGGGGGATTGTAACACACGGCATTACGTGCTCGTTTTAAAGTCAATTTCAATCCTGTTTTCACTTTTGGTAATGGCTAAGTATGCTTAATACTCGGTTGTCGAAATTCTGATAAAAAAAAAATCGGATGTTTTATGAGAGGTTTGGTACAGAATCATCGTAGAAACTTCTGGTTTGCGTCGCTACCTTCTCTCGAGACAGCTTTTATGAGACAAGGTCAGAGGTTAAGTTGACGATTTCGTAAGTACCAGTCTATGACTGCTTGTTTCTTTTTTGATAATGTTCAATGTCAATTTGAATGTTTCAAGCCAAGGTTGTTATCCCGGTTCTCATGTTCAGGTAATTATCTTTGCTCAATCAATTGCTGTAGTGGTTTATATCTTCTTCTTCTTGCATATGGCAGCTTAGCTGCCAGGGTAGCTATCATTTCTTGAAAGTGCAACTGTGTCACAGTGCCCCTTTACCAGTACACACTGGTACTAATTTTGCCGACCTCACAAGGATGACATACTGAGTCAACCCCATGGTGTATTAATTCAGTGGCCAACGGCGCTTGAACTCAGGACCCTAGGATCCCAAGCCGCCACCCGAACCACTAAGCCAACACCAGGATAGTGGTTTATATATAAACCAGGTGAGGAGTGTGATTTAACCACTTTGAATGTAACATGTTGATTTATGTTCTACCCATGTCTTGCCTCATGTATATTTATGCTCCGCATATGTGTTGCGTCATCTCTGCTGGAAAGGGTGAGTAAGTTATTCTCTGTCTGGCTAGACGGTTGTTGTATGTGGAGAAAGCATGGTTTTCACTGTCGCATTTGGAGTGTTTTAAAATGAAGTAAAATTGATTTAAACCTCAAAGTCTTGGTAAGCTGCATTCTTTATTCAAATAATCGAGACACAGAGGCCATTCCATGATAATACACACACACACACACACACACACACACACACACACACACACACACACACACACACACACACACACACACACACACACACACACACACACACACACACACACACATTCTTTGTTCTTAAATCGTTCTTTCTCCATACCAAATGTTTGAGATTTTTTAAACAATCATTTCAAGAAAAAAAAACAAAAGAAAGCTCCAGCGAACTATACTGCTGAGGTTGTTTGCATTGATCAAATTCTCCTGAAGAGTGCTTGACTGAATCGGGAATTGATTTTTTAAATAATTTTTTTGTTGCCCGATTTGAATGAAACTTGATACTGCACACCGCAGGAAAATGGTGAGTAGGGTGGGCTGAAAGTTTTTGTGCGATCGTGTACCGTTTTGGCTGTATTTCGGGAACATACATACACACATATATACATTCAAGATGAGAGTTTTAGTAATATATAGAGAGATAGAAGATATATGGAGAGATTGTAGTTTAAACTTTTATATTTAAGTTTATTTTCTATTCACTTATCATAGGTCCTTGTGCACAATGAGTCTTGTGATCTGAAGGAGAAGAAATATTTACTTAATGTGTGAAATAAATAATTAATGAGGAAAAGTTTCTTCACAATTCGTTTTGTAATTGGTGAAATAGAATGATCATCACAAGTGATTGAATAACAATAAATAGATCATTTTAAATATCGTTTAACAATTCATGTACACATTAATAAACATATCAGATTTACATTTCTGGTTGAAGTTTTGATTAAATAACCATTTGAACTCAGAGTGATGAGAAAATGAATCATTAACCCTCACCATGTTCCCCTCTAATCCACACTTGAGGTACACGGTAAACACGGACACTTACCCATGTACAGGGCTGTAGCTGCAGAACCTTGGGTATACCCAGGGTGGTACACCTTGCAGGTATAATTCCCATAATCATCAGGTTTCACAGATTTGAATGTTAATGAAAATGTTCCATGATGTACTTTGGACATGGACATTCTCAAACCGTCCATGTAATGTTCATCTATTTTGGAAAAACGAGCAATTGGGTGTTTGTTGGAGTCTTTGTTCCACTCTATAGAAAATGCTGGGGAATCAATGAAATCATGAACTCCACGTGAACTCGGAGAGAAGTCACAGGTGAAGGTAGAATCTTCACCAGGTGAAGCCACAATGAACTCGGGGCAGTGAACAAACAATTTATCTGAAACACACAAACAACAGGATTTGATTAAAATGAACTCACAATTAAAACGTGTGACATGTAATCATGAAATTCCTCCTGATGACAATATTACTCAGTAATCCTCTGGACGGGATTAAACGAACCTTTAATTTCTGATTTAATCAAAAGGATCGATTTCATTTTCTGACTCCCTGCCAAGTTTTGAAGCACATTTTTGTTTTATAGTGAGAAGTTAAGATTTAGTTTCTGCTTACAAAGTCGAGGCTCATGGAAGAGGAAGATGACAAACGGGAAAGGGCAGTGCAGTGGCAGCTGGATTCAAGCACAACAGACATTGTCAACAATGGGATGAATGAACAGAAAAGAGCAAAGAATGAAGAAAATGTGAAACTGATGTCGAGATGGAAGGAGAGAAGTGGAGGAGGATGGGGGTTAATAAAGAGAGAAAGAACCAGGTATAGGGATGGAGGATGATTTTCAAAGGAACAGGTGTAAGGATGGAGGATGATTTGTGAAGGACCAGGAGTAAGGAAAGAGGTTGATTTGTGAAGGACAAGGAGTAGGGATAGAAGATGATTTGTAAAGGACCAGCAGTTGGTATTGAGGTTGATTTGTGAAGGACCAAGAGTTGGGGTTAAGGATGATAAGAAAAGCACCAGGATTTGGGATTGAGAATGATTAGTAAATGACCAGATGTAGGGATGGAGGATGACTTGCAAAGGATGATTTGTAAAGGACCAAGTGTTGGGATGGAGGTCCGGGATGGGAGCATGCGTGGAGCAGCGTCACTGCGTCCACTTTCTGCTGGTACTCCATGGGCCTCAGTCCGGCCATCCCCCAAGAAGATGCCTGGCCCTTGAGATGCTGATCAACCTGCTGTAACTACGAGGCATGTAGTCAGCCCATTGGCCTCCTCCATTCATGAGGCTCCCTCGCTGAGAGAATCTGGTGAGCAGGATCAGTGTCAGGAAGATAAGCCACATGTCCACACATCCACAGCTGATACTGTATTCCTCGACTTTTCCTCGACGCTGGACCTTTATTTTGACAAAGGAAACCCGCAATCCCAGCAGCTCCAACTCCTCATTCAGCACCTTGAGGTTTCCTGAACTGTTCCCCAACAACTTGAAAGCCTGAGTTAACTGTAACCGATAACTGTTTGGTGGAACATTGCCAGGCACCCGCGATAAAGCTATACTTGTATGGGTTCTTATGAAGCTTAGGAATCCAAAAAAGTCGAGGAATACAAAGATTTACATACATACATATATATTACTGAAATTATTAACGAAAACTTCCTTATGCTCAGAGATAATATCTGAGAGTGACTTATGACAAAGAACTTCAGTGCTGTTGTTATGAATTTGGAAGCCTTGTGCACACAGACATTCAGGTCCCCATAGCTCAGTTATTTCGATAAGTAAATGTGGATAGATAGCTCCCTTTCCCTTGTTTAATTGGTAATTAAATGTACATGCGCTGCAGAGTTATTTTGATAGTCAGGGTTTTCTTTTATTTTTACATCAACGATAACTACAACAGCACGCGTACAACTCGCTTCCTCACACCGACGCCATTGCCTACGTGCGTGTCAGCACGTACGTGGGCGGAGTTCACAAGGACCTGACGTTGCTCTCGCCCATCAGGAAGATGCGAGGGAGTTCGCCGACGGTCGACCAATAGGCGCAGGCCACGCACGAGTGAACCACGCCCGAAAGACGACGAAGGAACAGAGAACAAACAATCTGCACCACATCTTCTCGAGTGTGTGTTCTGGTTCGCTTGACATCACGTCGCTGGTGCTCGTCTGAGCACATCTCGTCGCTGGCGCTGGTCTGAGCACATTTCGTCGCTGGCGCTGGTCTGAGCACATCTCGTCGCTGGCGCTGGTCTGAGCACATCTCGTCGCTGGCGCTGGTCTGAGCACATCTCGTCGCTGGCGCTGGTCTGAGCACATCTCGTCGCTGGCGCTGGTCTGAGCACATCTCGTCGCTGGCGCTGGTCTGCATCTGGCGGCCCTGGTCCGTATTCTGGCGACCGGAGCTCCAGGAGTGGGGTGGACGCCCAGCCGCGCGCTCGCGGCCAGGTAGCCTGCCACGTTCTCGTCCCTCAGCTCGACTTCCCTCCGAGTCGAAGGGATAATAAAGACCATTTTGGGTCCGTTTCTTTTGGGTGTGCGTCTGTCTGTGGGCCCGTCTTTAAGTAGGAACTGTTAAGTGCTTGTGGTGTACATGATTTCATTTCTTTATAGTCGGTTTAACTCTGCTCTTGTGTGTTCCCTTCCCCACCTATTGTAAATAATTATCCATTTGTTGAACGTTTCAGCTCGTACTCGTCCTTTCCTTCATTGGTTTAGCAAGGTGCGTGTTGAGTGATTAAAAAGGCTGTTGTTGCTGTCGATGTACATTTGGACCGACGGGACCTCGGTAAGCATCCGCTCGGGTTACGCACGGGTCTAGCACGGAAACGACTCGTCCCGTTCGAGCCCCATCGAGGGTGTGAATCCCTCGGTAGCTCGCCACGTGGGCCTCTTGGTATTTTGAAGTTTGGCAAATAACGCTGTACCACGTGATTGATTTATTGACGATTCACGGTCCTGTAAATGACCCGTACCTCCGGAGTTATCCGAGGGTAACGATCTGAATTCCGGGTGTTCGGTGGAGTTGACTCTGCAGCTCCATCTAGCGGTCGCTCTCGCCACCGATACCCAGCTCCACAACACTTTCCTATACTAGTAAAAGTAACCATATCAATGCCGAACTCTCCTAATAAAACCTCCACATAAAACTTTTCATAAACCACAACAAAATTATTAGCAGCCTTATCCGCTGGAGCTATTAAGTAGCTGCCATGGAGATACCAAATGTCTTTATAAACACTCGGCTTGTTCAACACTGGTTTAGAGCGACCCAGTGAAAGGAAACCCCGGCTACTAAAAAACTTAATCCTATTCTCCAGGACTTCCACAACTCTGTTAAATCATGCATTGAACCTGTTTACAGATAACTTCAACTTGGTGCACATTTTGTAAACAAAATTAGAGACAGAATCCGCAATTGAAGACCCAATGCAAATCCAAGGTTGAGTTACTGGTTCCCTATATTAACTCTCATTTTCATTAGATCCAAAATTTCACTCTCACCAATTATATTCAAATCCCCAGTAACTACGGGTCCACAAAAACCACGTAAAAAAGGGGAAGACGAACATGCACAGTCAGTTTCC
The DNA here is from genome assembly GCF_056783735.1 of Eptatretus burgeri. Taxonomy (NCBI): domain Eukaryota; kingdom Metazoa; phylum Chordata; class Myxini; order Myxiniformes; family Myxinidae; genus Eptatretus; species Eptatretus burgeri. The sequence goes on along the minus strand of NC_140976.1, from coordinate 8,938,495 downwards.
AAAATGTCCTTTACTATATCTATACTAAGAGTTTTAAGAAATTTACCAAAATTGAATAAGGATTGTCCTATGGTTTTTGTGAAAGTGAAATAAACCTTCAATGGGGTTCGCTCCCGAACTTTATCTGGTTATAAACTCTCTACACGAGTATCCCTGAAAATAGAATGAAGCCGAAGCCAATCTACCTGCTGGCTGGAAAAAAATCACAAACGAAGAACTTGTGGATCCTATCAACTTTGGGGGTGGACTTCTTCACCAGAACCTGCTACAAAAAGCTTTGATCAAAAACGAGCACATGTCAGATGAACCTGCTAAACTCCGGAGAATATAAGCTAAGACCTGCTTGGAACATGATCTCAGAAGAACATAAAAATCATGAAAAACTTTTCCTTCATAAAAACCTTGAAGTTTATCAATTATCCCTGAAAATTCCATTTTTGGAGCCGCATGACACCAACTACGATGCCCATGACCTCTGGGTCTCCTTCTGATTGGATTAGCAAAATACTCGTTTCCAAAAACATGACCTTGAGAAACTGACCCAGGACCTTGTACCTGTCATTAAGGCCCAAAGGATAGATCGCACATTGTGTCGTGATCCAAAAATCCTCTTTGCATCCTAGCTCTACATCACACTCCTCTTTATTATCAAACTTATTAACATTAACTGAGTCTATAATTTGAAGAGAACAATGACTAAAAACATGGCCAACTTCATTGAAATGATTATATTAATATGTCTTAATACCAGACGATACAACATACCGATGTACATTCAAATGCTGATGTAAACAATGAGAAGTTTTACCAACATATTGCAATCCACAATCTCCACAAGTGAGAAGACAAATAATGCACTTTGATATACATCTAATGATGATTTCTAAAGGGGATGGAGGGATGGAGGATGATTTGTAAAGGACCATGAGTCGTGATGGAGGATGATTTGTAAAGGACCAGGAGTTGGGATGGAGGATGATTGTAAAGGACCATGAGTCGTGATGGAGGATGATTTGTAAAGGACCAGGAGTCGTGATGGAGGATGATTTGTAAAGGACCAGGAGTATGGATGGTGGATGATTTTAAAATGTCCAGGAGTCGTGATGGAGGATGATTTGTAATGGTGGTGTACTCTCAATTTGAACCCTTGAGCAAATTGTGGAACTGAAGAGGTTTGAGTGTCTCACTGTAATAAGTGGAGAAGAGAAGGTTCATAATCACACAATACAACCCAAAAATTTCATTTGTACATCATGGAGCACTCACTAAATGTGAACAGCCTGGGTTCACAAAAATAATTATTTTAACTTTTTACTACTTTATTGTTTTTCATTTCTAAAGAAAATATCTTCACCCTAATTAAACATCATTGAATGAAACACCAAATACTGAATTGGAGTCATCATAATGAATCTAAGTAAGCAAAGAGTAAGGAGAGAGGGAAGGCTTTTAGGGATGACCACGTTATTTAGGCTGCCTGGCCTGGTTAGCCGCTCCTGCACAGTGGTCTTGTGACGAGGTTTCCTTATTTCAGCACGAGATGAAGGTTTTGCCAGTTTTCCTCTTCTTATTTTTCTTTTCAGCCCTTCACATTTAGTGGCTCTCAGCCTTATTCAGGACAAATTTCAATCAAAAATAACAAATGGGATCGTACTCCAAGCCCCAGCCACTGTGGTTGCACAAGTTAGTGCACTCTCAGCACTGGTCCCAAGCCCAGATAAATGGGGATGGTTGCTTCAGGAAGGGTATCCAGCATAAAGCCTGTGCCAATTCAATATGCGGATCATAAACCGGATTTCCATACCAGATCGGTCGAGGTCCGGGTTACCAACGACCGCCACCGGTCCTGTTGGCCAGCAGGGTACCAGTGGAAACTGTTACTGCAAGGTGAAGGAGGAGAAGGAGAGGGGGTAGGCATGTCCACAGGCAGTGGGAGAGGAGGAAGGATTGAAGTGGTGAGGTGAGAGTTGGAACTTTGAATGTTGTTACTATGACTGGCAAAGGGCGAGAGTTGGCTGATATGATGGAAAGGAGAAAGGTGGACACACTGTGTGTACAAGAGACCAAGTGGATGGGGAGTAAGGCTAGGAGCATTGGAGGTGGTTTCAAACTGTTCTACCATGGTGGGGATGGGAGGAGAAATGGTGTGGGGGTAATCCTGAAGGAGGATTATGTTAAGAGTGTATTGGAGGTGAGGAGAGTGTCTGACCGAGCGATGAGTGTGAAGTTGGAAATAGAAGGGGTGATGATGAATGTCATCAGTGCATATGCCCCGCAAGTGGGGTGTGAGATGGAGGAGAAAGAAAATTTCTAGAGTGAGTTAGATGAAGTAGTGGAGAGTGTATCCAAGGAAGAAAGAGTGGTGATTGGAGCGGATTTCAATGGGCATGTTGGGGAAGGGAATAAAGATGATGAGGAGGTGATGGGTAGGTACAGTGTCAATGAGAGGAATGTGGAAGGGCAGATGGTGGTGGATTTTGCAAATAGAATGGAAATGGCAGTGGAAAATACGTATTTTAAGAAGAAGGAGGAGCACAGGGTGATTTACAAGAGTGGAGGAAGAGGCACACAGGTGGACTACGTCTGAAGCAGGAGATGAAACCTGAAAGAGATTAGAGACTGTAAGGTGGTGGCAGGGGAGAGTGCAGCCAGACAGCATCGGATTGTGGTTTGAAGGATGATTTTGGTGGTGAGGTTGAGGAAGAGAGTGAGGGCTGAACCAAGGACCAGATGGTGGAAGCTGAAGGAGGAAGACTGTTGCTTGAAATTCAGTGAGGAGGTGAGACAGGTGCTGGATGGTGGAAAAGAGGTGTGGGACGACTGGGCAACTACTGCAGAGGAGGTGAGGGAGACAGCTAGGAAGGTACTTGGTGTGACATCTGGACAGAGGAAGGAAGATAAGGAGACTTTGTGGTGGAAAGAAGAAGTACAGGAAAGTATAAGGAAGAAGAGGTTGGTGAAAATTAATTGGGATAGCCAGACGAGGGCGGATCTCGGTCTCAGGCAAGGGGGGGGGGGTTGACATTTTTGGCTTTGAGGCAAGGTGGGAGGGGGGTTGAAGGAGGAAGGAAGGTGGGGGGTTGAGGGAGGTAAGGGTTGAGGGAGGGAGGGATGGTTCATGGAAGGAGGGGTTGAGTGATGGCACTCAGCAGCTGAAGGGGGGGTTGCAACCCCCCCAACCCCCCCTCTAGATCCGCCACTGCCAGAGATGAAGAAAGTAGACAGGTGTACAAGGTGTTGAGGTGCAAGGCGAAGAGAGAGGTGGCGAAGACAAAGGAAAAGGCATATGGCGAGCTGTATGAGAAGTTGGATACAATGGAAGCGGAAAAGGATTTGTACCGATTGGCCAGACAGAGGGACCAAGCTGGGAAGGATGTGCTGCAGGTTAGGGTGATAAAGAATGCAGATGGAAATGTGCTGACAAGCAAGGAGAGTGTGTTGAGAAGGTGGATTGAGTAGTTTGAGGAGCTGATGAATGAACAAAATGAGAGAGAGAGAAGGTTGGAAGAGATGGAGATGGTGAATCAGGAAGTGCGGTGGATTAGTAAGGATGAAGTGAGAACAGCGATGAAGAAGATGAAAAGTGGAAAGGCGGTTGTCCCAGATGATATCCCAGTGGAGGCATGGAAATGTTTAGGAGAGATGGCAGTGGAGTTTTTAACCAGAGTGTTAAACAATATCTTGGAAAGTGAGAGGATACCTGAATAGTGGAGATCAAGTGTACTGGTTCCGATTTTTAAGAATAACTGTGATGTGCAGAGCTGTGGTAACTACAGAGTTATAAAGTTGCTAAGCCACACCATGAAGTTGTGGGAAAGAGTCGTGGAAGTTCGGTCGATTGGAGAGGTGATGATTTGTGAGCAGCAATATGGTTTTATGTCAGAAAAGAGCACTACAGATGTAATGTTTGTTTTGAGAGTGTTGATGGAGAAGTATAGGGAAGGTCAGAAGGAGTTGCTTTGTGTGTTTGTGGATTTAAAGAAAGCTTAGCACAGGGTGCCAAGAGAGGAGTTGTGGTATTGTATGAGGAATTCGGGAGTGGTGGAGAAGTATGTAAGGGTGGTGCAGGATATGTATGAGGACAGTGTGACAGCGGTGAGGTGTGCGGTAGGAATGACGGACCGGTTTAAGGTAGAGGTGGGATTGCATCAAGGATCAGCTCTGAGCCCTTTCCAGTTTGCAATGGTGATGGACAGGTTGACGGACAAGATCAGACAGGAGTCTCCATGGACTGTGATGTTCGTGGATGACATCTTGATCTGTAGTGAGGAGGGAGCAGGCTGAGGTGAGCCAAGAGAGGTGAAGGTATGCACTGGAGAGAAGGGGAATGAAAGTCAGTTGGAATACGATGGAGTACAAGTGCGTAAATGAGAGGGAGGGTGGTGAAATGGTGCGGTTGGAAGGAGTTGAGGTGGTGAAGGTGGATGGGTTTAAACACTTGGGATCAACTGTCCAAAGTAACGGAGAGGACGAGGATATTGGGACCATACTCTATGTAGAGCGTTGCTGCTGCTTCAGCAGTCTCCTTGGCTATTGAGTACAATCCTGGATGGGTCGCCACTCCGACACAGTATACCAGCACGCTTGGACTCATTTTGCCGACCTCGGAAGCCAACAACTGGCATAAAGTAACGGAGAGTGTGGTGGAGAAGTGAAGAAGAGAGTGCAGGCAGGATGGAGTGGGTGGAGAAGACTTTCAGGAGTGATTTGTGATTGAAGGGTATCTGCAAGAGTGAAAGGAAAATTATACAAGATGGTAGTGAGACCAGCTATGTTGTATGGTTTGGAGGCGGTGGCGCTGACAAAAAGACAGGACGTGGAGCTGGAGGTGGCAGAGTTAAAGATGCTGCGATTCTCGTTGGGAGTGACGAGGATGGATAGGATAAGAAATGAGTATATTAGAGGGACAGCGCAGGTAGGATGGTTTGGAGACAAAGTGAGAGAGGTGAGATTGAGATGGTTTGGACATGTGCACAGGAGGAATGCGGGGTATATCGGGAGAAGGATGCTGAGGATGGAGCCGCCAGGTAGGAGGAGAAGAGGAAGGTCAAAGAGGAGGTTTATGGATGTGGTGAGGCCAGAGCGAAATGGAGACGGATGATCCGCTGTAGCGACCCTGAACGGGAAGAAGAAGAAAAAGAAGAAAAATAAGAAAAAAAAGAAAAAGGAGAAGAAGAAGAAGAAGAAGAAGAAGAAGAAGAAGAAGAAGAAGAAAAACAAGAAGAAAAAGAAGAAAAAGAAGAAAAAGAAGAAAAAGAAGAAAAAGCAGAAAAAGAAGAAGAAAAAGAAGAAAAAGAAGAAAAAGGAGAAAAAGAAGAAGAAAAAGAAAAAAAAGAAGAAAAAGAAGAAAAAGAAGAAAAAGAAGAAAAAGAAGAAAAAGAAGAAAAAGAAGAAAAAGAAGAAGAAGGAGAAGAAGAAGAAGAAGAAGAAGAAGAAGAAGAAGAAGAAAAATAAGAAAAAAAAGAAAAAGAAGAAGAAGAAGAAGAAGAAGAAGAAGAAGAAGAAGAAGAAGAAGAAGAAGAAGAAGAAGAAGAAGAAGAAGAAGAAGAAGAAGAAGAAGAGGAAGAAGAAGATCGTACTCCAAACAAATAAACTTTTATATTTTTACAAAAATCCTCAAAATGTTGCAATAAATGGGGGAAGATAAAAAATCCAGAATGTGAGAAAAGGGAGAACTGAAACTCACAATGCAAAATAACGGTATCCCTCCGAGTTTCTCCATTGTATGTAACAATACATGTTAACATGGTCACTTCAGTCACATTGTGGAGAATCAACGTCGCGTCTCCAGTTCTCAGGTTTTGTTCATTCATCATCACTCGATCCTTGTACCAAGAACTTGGTTCAATCTTCTCATTTCTATAGGTGAGGATTGTGGGACCATTTATCCATTCCACCTCCAGCTTGCTCAGATCAATTGGTTCAGAATTATCATCCAAGGTGAAGGTGCAGGGAAGAGATACATCCTCACCATCCTCAAATCCCACTTCCCATGGAACCACAACCTTCAACCCACCTGGAACAGGAAGAGAGAGGGAGGGAGAGAGAGTGACAGAGACAGTGACAGCGATAGACAGTGACAGAGACAGCGACAGTGAGAGAGACAGCGACAGTGAGAGAGACAGCGACAGTGACAGAGACAGCGACAGTGACAGAGACAGACATAGACAGAGACAGAGACAGTGACAGTGACAGAGACAGAGACAGACAGAGACAGAGGCAGAGGCAGAGACAGAGACAGTGACAGAGACAGTGACAGTGACAGTGACAGTGACACAGACAGTGACAGTGCCAGTGACAGCGACAGCGACAGAGACAGAGACAGAGACAGCGACAGAGACAGAGACAGCGACAGAGACAGCGACAGCGACAGAGACAGCGACAGAGACAGCGACAGAGACAGCGACAGAGACAGCGACAGCGACAGAGACAGAGACAGCGACAGCGACAGAGACAGCGACAGCGACGGAGACAGAGACAGAGACAGCGACAGCGATGGAGACAGTGACAGAAATGGAGACGGCGACAGAGACGGAGATGGAGACAGCGACGGCGACGGCGACGGAGACGGCGACGGAGACAGCGACAGCGACAGTGTCAGAGACAGACAGTGACAGAGACAGTGACAGAGACAGTGACAGTGACAGCGACAGTGACAGAGACAGTGATAGAGACAGTGACAGAGACAGAGACAGAGACAGCGACAGAGACAGCAACAGAGACAGTGACAGAGACAGAGACAGCGACAGAGACAGAGACAGCGACAGCGACAGAGACAGCGACGGAGACAGAGACAGAGACAGAGACAGAGACAGCGACAGCGACGGAGACAGCGACAGAAATGGAGACGGCGACAGAGACGGAGATGGAGACAGCGACGGCGACGGCGACGGAGACGGCGACGGAGACAGCGACAGTGTCAGAGACAGACAGTGACAGAGACAGTGACAGAGACAGTGACAGTGACAGCGACAGTGACAGAGACAGTGATAGAGACAGTGACAGAGACAGAGACAGAGACGGCGACGGAGACGGAGACGGCGACAGAGACAGTGACAGAGACAGAGACAGCGACAGACAGTGACAGGGACACAGAGAGGTTGGAGGGAGAATGAGTTTGATTATTTAAATTATTAAACATTAATCTTGTATTAAACATTAATAAATTAAAATTTATTTTTACGACCTTTCAATCGCCCGAAAATTTCACTTTCAAACAAATCTCACAATCTTCATATAAAATATTGTATTCTTATTATAAATACGAGCAACCGTATGGGAACCATCAGGGGGGATTTATGTTATTATCCTTATTCAAATGTGTCGTTCAAAATACCTCTACAAATACCTGTCGGCACATAATTCAAAATACCTTTTCAAATACCTGTCGGCACATAATTCAAAATACCTTTTCAAATACCTGTCGGCACATAATTCAAACACCTCCACAAATACCTGTCGCCACATAATTCAAAACACCTCAGTGCGCTGGAAAACGTGGGAACAGGAATCCTGCACTAAGATGGAGACTTGTAATACCCTCCCCCACCTGGAGGTGGTGATACACCATACACATTTACATAGAGAATCATTCTCCATCCACCCACATCCTCTCTTACACTGATGAAGGGCGACTGGTCGAAATGTTTGTTCAACATAATTTCTATCCCAAGGTTATAAACAAACTCTTGTTCAGTTTGTGAAAAACAAAAATTACTTTTCCATTTTTACCAATAATCACTTGAGTATCTCCTCACTCGATGACAGTTGTTTACTCATTTCCTCTTCTCCCTAATTATCTCTTTGTCGTTAAATATTGTCATGGGTTCAGCACACGCATCGAGCTCATGAGGTGCGTACTAAGAAATGTCGCCACGACGGACCCTGAGGCCCCCGGACCACAGATAACTCCACGGCCCAGAAGGTTGTCAACCAATTCCAGGAAAAGTAGTTACACCAAGCAGGGTCCTTAAGTCCATAGTCGCATTACCTACTCGTTCGTAAAATTTTCTGAGCTGGAGTCCATGGTCTCAGCATTCACCAGCATTTTTCCCACTGGTGCGTGTCCGATGGGGCGAGTGCAGTAATGGGCTGTGGAAAAATCCCCATGTCGTACCGTCTGACAGCCATGGGCACCAACGCCCCTCCCCTCATGGTGCGGGTGCAGCGAGAGAGCTCCGCAGCTCCCTCCCATGTGTGCAAATGTTCCTTTGTACTGTGCATGTGTTGGAGAAGAGTTCTCCTGTTTTACAAATGTGGGAGTGCAGGGAAGGAAGAATGTGGGAAGGTGATTTGACCGATCCAGAGGATTAATTGTTTAACGGAGACACACGTTCGCCCGTGGTGGTTTTGACGGAGGTTGGTGGTGACTTGAAGACTGAGGAGTACGGAATGGACTGACGGATGAACAGATGGTTGATTATGTAGGAATAACCGAGTGAGTGAGTGGATCGAGTGGTAAGGGAGAGTGACACAGACAGACCAAAGGACGAACCACCAACTGCGGGGTTGAAGAAAAGACCAATGAGATGAAGGAGGGGTTATTGAATTGAGGTTTGGTGAAGCGGATTATTGTTGGAGAGGAGATTAAAAGCGGCAAATGGGAAGACATCACATCGGGAATACACAGGTAATCCTCACAATACATTTCCCCCCTCATTCCCCTGGATAAAAGGCAAAGGCCTACCTACCACATAAACTAATGAAATAACTCATTCTGGGGAATTCCTATGTGTCTATGAATTCTCTCCCCTGGGGTACGTTTCCAAAACAATAACAATATTTTTCTTCTTTTTCATTCCTTACACAATTCTCCATCCCTCGTTCACCAGATCCCATGTGTTCCATTGTTGATGTGTCGACCTTTCACCCCTGTGTTGATCACCCTTCCATGAGCTTCCATGTATGGAGGAACTTTCAACGCAGCCCCGCCCCTTCCTTTATGTGCCCAAGGCCATGACCAGAGCCCCCGACCTCTCCCTCACACACAAGCATTCACTCGTACAGTTTAGCACTGCACCACACCTGCGAAAAGCGCCACACCTTTACACGCCATGCCCTGCACATGCATATAAGAATGGAGTAAAAAACGGAGGGGGACTCCACTGGACTGAGGGATGACTGAACGGCCGTGGGTTGAAGGTAAGACCGATGGGGTGAAGGAAGAATTGTTGAAAGGATGTTTGATGAAGGGGAGGTAATGTGCGAATTGAGAAAGGCATAGCAGGGAAATGGTCCGATGGTGTGAAGGAGGAAGGATGGAAAGTACCAGAGTTGGAGGGGAGAGACATTACACTGGAAAAATACAGCCGAGCCAATGCATGTCCACCCGAACAACCTTTGACAAGGGACCAAGGACTATCCACACAAAGACTTATGAAATAAGAAGCGAATACTTCAATATCGTGCGGATGGGGGCAGTAAAAGGTTAAGAATGATGAAACAATTTTGCAGTTATAAAATTTAAATGTAGACACGGTGAATTAGCATGCATGATGGGAAGAGTTGTGATGTTGGACAAATTTCTATTTATAGCCCTCAGATCAAAGGGACGTACGCGGCCATAAGTGTGACAGAAGATGTGATAGAAGACACAGGACAGAATAGCGAATTATATAACAGTGCGGTCACCGCCCTGTAATTATATAACAGTGCGATGTCGCTGCGCTGTAATTATATAACAGTGCGATGTCACCGCGCTGTAATTATATAACAGTGCGATGTCGCCGCGCTGTAATTATATAACAGTGCGATGTCGCCGCGCTATAATTATATAACAGTGCGATGTCGCTGCGCTGTAATTATATAAAAGTGCGATGTCACCGCGCTGTAATTATATAACAGTGCGATGTCGCCGCGCTGTAATTATATAACAGTGCGATGTCGCCGCGCTGTAATTATATAACAGTGCGATGTCACCGCCCTGTAATTATATAACAGTGTGATGTCGCCGCGCTGTAATTATATAACAGTGCGATGTCGCCACGCTGTAATTATATAACAGTGCAATGTCGCCGCGCTGTAATTATATAACAGTGCGATGTCACCGCGCTGTAATTATATAACAGTGCGATGTCACCGCCCTGTAATTATATAACAGTGTGATGTCACCGCGCTGTAATTATATAACAGTGCGATGTCACCGCGCTGTAATTATATAACAGTGCGATGTCGCCGCGCTGTAATTATATAACAGTGCGATGTCACCGCGCTGTAATTATATAACAGTGCGATGTCGCCGCGCTGTAATTATATAACAGTGCGATGTGGCCGCGCTGTAATTATATAACAGTGCGATGTCGCCGCGCTGTAATTATATAACAGTGCGATGTCACCGCGCTGTAATTATATCACAGTGCGATGTCGCCGCGCTGTAATTATATAACAGTGCGATGTCGCTGCGCTGTAATTATATAACAGTGCGATGTCACCGCGCTGTAATTATATAACAGTGCGATGTCGCCGCGCTGTAATTATATAGCAGTGCGATGTCGCCGCGCTGTAATTATATAACAGTGCGATGTCGCCGCGCTGTAATTATATAACAGTGCGATGTCACCGCGCTGTAATTATATAACAGTGCGATGTCACCGCGCTATAAGTATATAACAGTGCGATGTCACCGCGCTGTAATTATATAACAGTGCGATGTCGCCGCGCTATAAGTATATAACAGTGCGATGTCGCCGCGCTATAAGTATATAACAGTGCGATGTCACCGCGCTGTAATTATATAACAGTGCGATGTCGCCGCGCTATAAGTATATAACAGTGCGATGTCACCGCGCTGTAATTATATAACAGTGCGATGTCGCCGCGCTGTAATTATATAACAGTGCGATGTCACCGCGCTGTAATTATATAACAGTGCGATGTCGCCGCGCTGTAATTATATAACAGTGCGATGTCGCCGCGCTGTAATTATATAACAGTGCGATGTGGCCGCGCTGTAATTATATAACAGTGCGATGTCGCCGCGCTGTAATTATATAACAGTGCGATGTCGCCGCGCTATAATTATATAACAGTGCGATGTCGCCGCGCTATAAGTATATAACAGTGCGATGTCACCGCGCTGTAATTATATAACAGTGCGATGTCGCCGCGCTATAAGTATATAACAGTGCGATGTCGCCGCGCTATAAGTATATAACAGTGCGATGTCACCGCGCTGTAATTATATAACAGTGCGATGTGGCCGCGCTATAAGTATATAACAGTGCGATGTCACCGCGCTGTAATTATATAACAGTGCGATGTCGCCGCGCTGTAATTATATAACAGTGCAATGTCACCGCGCTGTAATTATATAACAGTGCGATGTCGCCGCGCTGTAATTATATAACAGTGCGATGTCGCCGCGCTGTAATTATATAACAGTGCGATGTCGCCGCGCTGTAATTATATAACAGTGCGATGTCGCCGCGCTGTAATTATATAACAGTGCGATGTCGCTGCGCTGTAATTATATAACAGTGCGATGTCGCCGCGCTGTAATTATATAACAGTGCGATGTCACCGCGCTGTAATTATATAACAGTGCGATGTCGCCGCGCTGTAATTATATAACAGTGCGATGTCACCGCGCTATGAAAAAAAAACGTACGTGCAAAAAAAAAAACCCCCCAAAAAACAATGAAGAACGAGTTACAATGCTGCGCGTCAACAACTAACGGAACAGGAAGATGATCACTTCCTGCTCAGAAAATCAACTTCCGGCGTCACACAGAAAACGATTCAGCACAAAAATCGTCCCTCTTCCGCATTAACCCCGCTCTCAATACACCGGGCAATCTCCGCCCACAATCCACCCGGCAATCTCCGCCCACAATCCACCCGGCAATCTCCGCCCACAATCCACCCGGCAATCTCCGCCCACAATCCATGCGGCAATCTCCGCCCACAATCCACCCGGCAATCTCCGCCCACAATCCACCCGGCAATCTCCGCCCACAATCCACCCGGCAATCTCCGCCCACAATCCACCCGGCAATCTCCGCCCACAATCAACCCGGCAATCTCCGCCCACAATCCACCCGGCAATCTCCGCCCACAATCCACCCGGCAATCTCCGCCCACAATCAACCCGGCAATCTCCGCCCACAATCCACCCGGCAATCTCCGCCCACAATCCACCGGCAATCTCCGCCCACAATTCACCCGGCAATCTCCGCCCACAATCAACCCGGCAATCTCCGCCCACAATCCACCCGGCAATCTCCGCCCACAATCCACCCGGCAATCTCCGCCCACAATCCACCTGGCAATCTCCGCCCATAATCCACACGGCAATCTCCGCCCACAATACACCCTGCAATCTCCGCCCATAATCCACACGGCAATCTCCGCCCATAATCCACCCGGCAATCTCCGCCCACATCACACCCAACAATAAGTGTGACAGAAGACACAGGAAAGAATAGCCAATTATATAACATCGCGATGTCGCCACGCTGTAAAAACTGATCCTCAGGTCACCTATGTGTTCATGTATGCTCTCCCCCGGGGTAAGTTATCCAAAACTGTGACAATATAAAGGAAAAATTCCTGACCCAACAAAAACTGTACGATTTGTGATTCACAGGCATGGTGTTAAATAACAAAGTGACGTCACTGAGATGGACGTTCCGCTGGTTATCCCATTTGCTAGAAGTAGCTGGTGGACATTGAACATCCCTTGGTATATATGGCAAAGATGGATAAGTTGGTGCTAACCTTCTCAGGATTTATCAGAAATTCCTGCCCGAACTTACAGGGGGCACTGCATCAGCTACACAACAGCAATCTTGAGCAGTCATGCAAACCAGCAGCAACACGCTGCACATGAGTTGTGACAAAGATCGAGGGGATGTGGGATAAATATTGTTTTCTTCATTTCAATAAAATGTTGCGATCGACCCAAGACCCCGGGAGATAAAACGGAACTACCTTGGGTGAAGAAATCCATATGGAGCTTTCCAGTGGGAAAATGATCATTTATCATTTCTTGGAGTGCCACTGAAGCTGTGCCCTCCACCAGTACAATGGTACTCCTTTCACGAACCTCAGAAGGATGACAGGCTCAGTCAAACGCACCTGGTGTCGATTCAGCAGACAACAGGGCTTGAACTCAGGACCCTGGGATCCCAAGCCAACCACTCTAACCACTAAGCCAACACCAGGCTTAATTGTTCACCTGATAAGGATGAGCTGCAACAATCCTACAATTTTAAGGTAGTAGGTTGTAGACAGCAACCGCCCAGGGTGGTACGACCGTTCTGACCTGGGAGCGTTAAAGTGGTGCCCGAAACCATCTTACACTCTCCGTGTCAGCATTGCTGGTCTTACTTTCTGTCTCACTCAAACTATCGTTACCGGGCTTGCCTTAATCTCTCTTTCTTGCGAACAGACATTTACTTTTCATCATACATTTCTCTTACTCACTCATTTTCCCTCCTCACTTTATTCTCTCTTTTCTTACCATTCTATTCATGCAGTTCTTTTATTTTAGGCTTGGCCTCGATGAGGACTATTCAGTCCGTGCCTGTAACCTTCAACATAAAAAAAATCTACATTCATGAACATTTCATAGGAAGAGTGTACCTGCGGTTTGTTCCACAATTAAACTCTTCCTTCACTTTCCAAGGAAACTTCACATCTTACTGGAGATAAACATGATAACGATGATGGAGAGAAGATATTTTCTCATCAAATCAGGTTTGTAAAGGTGAACAGTAAACTTAAATTTGAACAAGATTTAACAAGACACATCACGATACATTATATCTGAATCAAAGTACTTCAACTACCGACGTAATAATGTCGTAATTTACAAAACATTACACAACACTAAGAATAAAGTTTGAAAAGAATATTTTTTTCTAAAAATCCTAAGGCCCATGGAAGAGCTGTTGCACACAAATCATTTACTCTCATGCAGACAGAAATGGCAGACAACACATGACTTGACTTCGGACAAACACAACCATTGACCGTGAGGGAATGAACTGCCCTGAACACACTGAGTGCCGGTGGAGTCATCTAATGGCGGTGATTTCCTTTCTGCAGTCAGTGGGGAACCTTCAGGGAGAAATTCCCCTCATTGGATGACAACTCACAGGATTTATCTGTGATCTATCCTCTAAATGCTGAACATCAAGTGAGGAAGCATCACGTGCCATTATAAATCTTTGGTTTGACTCGGTTGGGGTTCGATCCACCGACCTCCCGGACTCGGAGTGGGCGATCTAACCATTACACCACTGAGTCAGGTAAGTTCTCCATTATTGGAGAAAAATGTTTTGTTTTTTCATCAGGGAACCTTGAATAACGGTTTTGAAGAGGAAACGTAATCACAAAAGGTTCTCTTTAAAAATAAGAAGAAGAAGAAGAAGAAGAAGAAGAAGAAGAAGAAGAAGAAGAAGAAGAAGAAGAAGAAGAAGAAGAAGAAGAAGAAGAAGAAGAAGAAGAAGACGAAGAAGAAAACAAATTGTGGAATTCCTTGCACCAACGCACATCCGATGGGCCGGTTAGGTTAAGAACATTTCTTATTGTCCCGTAAACCTTTATATTCCCTCGGAGTTATACCCTCATGACCCTATTGATGCGTCCAAACCAATATCTCACCTCTTGGGTTTATCATTCATGATCCCTAAAGTTAAAATTTTTGACTTGCAAAGAAAAAGGATCATTGGGATCAAATCAAACCTTTCCACCATCCTGGGTGAAGAGGATAATTAAATTAACATTCATGATGATTCAACAACTTCAGGACTCACCTGTGGAGGTGAAAAATAAATTGAGCAAGAGGATCACGAGAACATCTCGAATCAGCTTGAACATCTCGAATCAGCTTGAACATCTCCATCACATTCTGTTTGTGGTTTCTGATCTCTCACAAAACATCACGAGATCTGGTGATGTTCTCAAAAAGAAGAGATCTGAAAAATATTCAAAACACAAGTTCGTAAATCGCAAATACACAAAACAAGCCGGTAGGCGACGATGGGTCGCTGAGCATGGAAACTATAAGATAAAGAGCAAAATGGATGTCATATCGCGGATAGGGAATCACCTTAAGATTATGCATATCAAATCTCATCCAGTTCCATCTACTGATAACTACTCGGTATCCATTTGAATGAAAAGTACCGAAAATGTGGTTTGAAATCGGAAATCCCCAAAGTTCGAGGGAGTGCTGTGGGTGAACAAAGATCTAAATCGAAAATCCAGCTCTATCGTTTGTGCACGATGTATTTCAGACGATTAGTGTGAATTTTCATGACCATCCGACGATAACCCTGGGAGGAGTAGCATTTGGCGTGAAGGCACCTCCAGCTCTCGCATATTATCGATTTTTGCACTAATTGACCTTTGACCCCTGACCAAAGCGAAATCGGTCAATATGTCCTGATGCAAAGTTGTAGTACTCATTGAGTACCATGAACCTGCAAAGTTTCATTTGTATCGATGCAATCACCTGGTCGCTAGGGGACCTTCAATTTTCGCCAATTTTCGCGCATACCCGAATTGTAGGGGGCGCTGCGGGTAAAGTATTCCATATATCACAAAAACCGGAATATATTTGATAGAGCATCACCTGTAGATCATTCCTGCCAATTTTCATAACCCTACGTGGGATAATGGCTTTCGGAATTGATTTCGCGTGAACAGTACCGATTTTGAAGGTTTTTCAGTTGTTGCTAGGGAACCAAAGCGTCCCTAACAACCATCACAATTTTCACAATTCATTCGTATCGATGCATCACAACCATCACATCACTCCTCTTCCTTAACAGTGTGGACCGAAAATATATGGGGACTTCGCTCAAACCTGGCAGATCCTTCCATACAGGTTGACACTGACAAAGCAGACATAATCTGCTTATCAGAAATCTTACTCCTTCAAGACATCTCTGACTCCCTCCTCCAGTATGACAAACCTGAGCCTCGTCCTGGCGGCAGAGTTTCTCTCTTCATCAAAGACTATTCCTCACTCAACATGCACTGCCCTCTCTCCCCCACACCCACAAGAATACCTCTGGCTACGGCTTCCCTCCAATCCCATCTCATGTTTATATGTGTGTGGTATCGTCCACAAAAAAGTGATGACTCCATTTACACCTGACTCAACAAAAACATGGACCAACTTCTACCCTCTCATCCCTCATCTTGCTTTCTTCCTCATATGTAGTGACGTCAATTACCATCATGCCAGTTGGCTGGGTGTGGGTACCTCTCACATGCCATGGCACTTCAGCAAAAGACTTCTGTGACTCATTGAGACCACCACAATCTCTCAACTTCCCGAGCTGGAACTTGACCAATGGTACTCCATCTCTTCTGGATCTGATTTTGACAAATTTCCCTGAAAATGTCTGCTGCTCTTTCTCCGCTCCAATCGGTTCATCTTACCATGTGCTTGTCAAAGTAGACATCTCTGTGGCTGTTATTAGAAAACCACCTCAGTGCCATCGATTCTGACATTTCACTCAGGCTGACTGGCAGGGTCTTCAAGAAGCCATTAAACTTCTAGAGTGGTCTCCCATCTCTACTTCCTCCGACATCAACTCGTCCTGGGAATTATTTCAAAGAAACTTGCTCTCTCCTGTGCACAGATTTATCCCATATAGTCGTCAGTTGTCCTACCCATCCTCCCTCCCATGGTACACTGAAGATTGTGGTGAGGCAATTGTCCTGAAACAACTTGCCTTTGCCTCATGGAAGGCAAATCCAACTGAAGGCAATCTACGTTCCTTCCACAAAGCCCTGAACAAGTGTGTGTCTACCCTCAGGAGAGCCAGAAAACAACATCTTTCTAGTCTCAAGTCTGAACTCTCAAACCTGTCTCCCTCCTCCAAATCTTGGAGGCATCCAGTGGCATCCCCTCCCTTACCTCAAATGGCTCCACCATGTGAAAAGGCTGAATTCCTAAACTCCATGTTTGCTTCAAAATCTTGTGTCCGAAACCCATCACTTTCTGTACCCACCTTACCCAGTCAAAGCCAGCTGTCCCTGGACTCTGTGTCCTTTTCTCATGACAAGGTGGAGAGCTTGCTGTCAAACCTCGACTCAGATTCTGCAACTGGTCCAGAAGGCATCAGCCCACGTGTCCTAAAAACCTTCTCGACTGCTCTTGCTCATCCCTTCTCTGTTCTATTCATCCTG